>NW_028261382.1:66076671-66306671 GCF_051295495.1 Thamnophis sirtalis
TCCCCCTGGGTCCAGGAAGGCAGATGCTGCCCATCTGGCTTCGTGCAATAAATAGACAGCTCTTAATTATTCATCGGTTAGTATGCAAAGCCAAGGAGCCTTGGAAGAGTGGGGAGAGGAACTGCACAGCACATGGCTCTCCCTCCCTGCCCATTACTTAAATAAATATTTCACAGGAGACAAACAGCATGCATTTTTGAAAAGATCTTCTTGTAACCCTATTAAGGCCCATGTACACACACACTCCGCCGTCTAGAAAGGAAGGACGCCGGCTGGGAATCAGCAGAACAGAAAAAAATCCCCCAGGTGGGAGCTTGCAACCAAATCTCTCCTCACACCGTCTCTCCACCAGAACCCATAACTGACCCTGTCTGCCAGGAGTTGCCCTGAGCGGCTGTTCTGACCAAGGCTTCCCCAGCAGCATGAAGCCAAGTCCTCGTCCCGATAAACCCCTTTTATTTAATTTACAGTGAATTCCTCTCCAGCAAAGTCCTGGCCCACAGTCTTTCAAGTTAGTTTATAATTACTGACCTTGATCAGGCTTGGAGAATGGGCCAGGCCGATATCTTTCAGACACCGCAATTCTTGGCAAAAATGCAGGAATGAACTAATTGTCTCCTGCAAACTCCACTCCCCCTTTGCTCCTCTTTTATTTCCTCTGGGAGGGGACATTCTCCATCCACCTGTGGCTTACTCCCAAGTTGACCCCTGTTCTTTATCTGTTCCCTTCTTCTGGCAACTCTGCACATGTGCACACTGGGAGCTTCATCTGCCCCTCTAAAGGCAGCTGGCTCCTTCTCTGCCTCTGATGCAGAGCCCTCATCCGAGCCTTCCCAGACTCCAGGACTGGCCCCAGGTTCTTCCCAAACCTCCTCACTGTCCGACTATGCTGCCAGTTCTGCGGGCCACAACAGCAGTTCCAATTCACAGCTTTGCTCGGAATTGTCCCATTGGAGGGAGGCAAGATAAACCAACATCTATGTGTCAATTCAATCAGTGCTTTGCTTGTGTGTGTGTGTGTGTGTGTGTGTGTGTGTGTGTGTGTGTGTATGCGCATGCATGCATGCCTGCAATGGGAGCAGAGATGGATTTGCGAAGGCTGGAAACAACCTCCCAGCATTTGCCTGCAAATATTCTCTGGAGGAGCTGAAAGCTAAGATCTTCCCAGGTATTTTATCGCGGCGCTTGCTGCACAATACACAATTTCATTTGGACATGTGTATTATGGACTATAGGCACATAATGCTTCTTGGAGCGCTGCCTGAGAATGCACAGCACCCGAGGGACTGTGATGTGTGCCAGCAACCTCAAAGGCCACCGTCACACTAGACTGAGACACTCTTCTTCATTTATTTAATTAGATTTCAGCCCCACCCAAATCCAACAAGACTCTGGGAGGCTCACTCTTTAAAACAAACAAGAAAAAAAAGCTAGTACAATCCTGTTGTATAAACAGAGGTGTAGAGTTAAATTCATGTACAATATTAGTGTCACTTGATAAGTTCTTGGTGAGGCCCCACCTGGAATACTGCATCCAGTTTTGGTCACCAGGTTACAAAAAGGATGATGAGACTTTGGAAAAAATTCAGAGAAGAACAACTGAGATGTTTAAAGGCCTGGAGAGTAAAACATATGACAAATGGTTGCAGGATTTAGGTATGTCTAGGCTAGAGAAAAGAAGGACTAGGAGGGACATGATAGCAGTGTTCTAATATCTCAGGGGCTGCCACAAAGAGTAGGGAGTCAATTTATTTTCCAAAGCACCAGAAGGCAGGAGAAGAAACAATGGATGGAAGCTAATCAAGGAGAGAAGCAACCTGGAATTAAGGAGAAACTTCCTAACAGTGAGGACAATTAACTAGTGGAACAGCTTGCCACCAGAAATTATAGGTGCTTCATCACTGGAGGTTTTTCAAATGGCCACCTGTCTGAAATGGTGTAAGGTTCTGCTTGAGCAGGGGTTGAACTAGAAGATCTCCAATCAATCAATCAATCAATCAATCAGAATAGAGCTGGAAGGGACCTTGGACGTTTGCTAGTCCAACCCCCTGCTCAAGCAGGAGATTCTATATCATTTCAGATAGGTAGTCTCTCTTCCAGCTGTATTCTGAATGAGGAAGGAAAATCCATATATATATGACACTAAATATATATATATATATATATATATACATACATACATACATACATACATACATACATACATACATACATAATACACACACACACACACACACACACATGTGTGTGTGTGTGTGTGTGTGTGTGTGTGTGTGTGTGTGTGTGTGTGTGTGTGTGTTCCAGCATAATTCTTAATTCTGGAACACCTTGAGCAATTTCGACCAAACTTTGTGCACAGATGATGTACTCCCTGGAAAAAAAATACTGTGGGGCTAAGACATCCCCAACATCCCTCAGGGCATGTATTCTGTTAAAATACAGCCTGTTGTGCCTTAAAATGGCTTCTACTGTACAGCACAGTGGAGTTGCCACAGCTTCACAGTACTCTACAAGGGTTTTCCCCCTCAGGTAAGGGGGAAAATCCAACATTAGAAATTATGTTTGGTCTGGACGTTTCCCCCCTATAAATAAATACCTTGGCAATGCCGGGTTATCGGCTCGTATCTAATACAATATCAGCAAACAAACAGAATCCATTCAAACCCTACACTTTGATTGCTATGCTAGTAAAATCCTCTCAAGAAAAGGTACAGATATCCATGTCATGGTCCCCATTTTGGCAACGTGGGTGCCTTCTGGATGGGTAAATCCCCCCCCCCCCAGCCATCCACAAACACCAGCTGCAAGTAGTGGGACTACCAGAGAGAGATGGGTTGGGAAAAAATTTGTTTGCCGTGGCTGCTCAGAGCTGTGGCTGCTCTGGTATGGCCAGCTCTTGTCCATTGCATCTCTGAAAGGGCACAATAAGGTGGGTTAAAATTGTTGTGGCCTACCAGCAGCTAGTAGAATTGGCAGCAAATTCAGACAGTGAGGAGATTGGAGAGGAACATGGACCAGTCCTGGAGTCAGGGAAAGTCTATGATGAGGGCTCTGTGTCAGAGGTAGAGAGGGGGCCAGAGCCGTCTGACAGTTATCAGCTGCCTTCAGAGTCAGACATCAGTGAGGCAGAAGAACAGCTGGAGCCTGTTCCCAGTGTGTGCATGCACAGAGCTGCCAGGCAAAGGGAACAGCTAAAGAACAGGGGTCAACTTGGAAATAAGGCCACAGGTGGACAGTGAATGGTCCCTCCCGGAGGGAATAAAAGAGGAGGGGTCTTTGCAGGAGACAATTACCGTATTTTTCGGAGTATAAGACACACCTTTTTCCCTCAAAAAAGAGGCTGAAAATCTGGGTGCATCTGATACACTGAATACAGCATTTTTTGCCTCCTAAAACCCTGCCCATTCACCAAAAGCCCGTGCAGAGCCTTTAGGAGGTTTTCAGAGAGCTCCTGGGGGCTGGGGAGGGCAGAAATGAGGAAAAAACGGGCCATTTTTTGCTCAATTTTGCTCCCCCAGTTCCAGGAAGACTCTATAAGCTTCCTAATGCCCCCTTTTTTTTGACAAAAATGGGCCCTTTTTGCTAAAAAGGGCCAGGTTTTGCTCACCCCTCCCCCCAGGAACTCTCTACAAGCCTTCTAAGGGCTATTCATGCCCTTTTTCTGAAAAAAAAAGGGGGCCCGTTTTTGCGAAAAACAGGCCATTTTGGGGTGGTTTGCAGAGTGCAAAAACTTTTTTTTAAATTTGCCTCTTCAAAACCTTGGTGCATCGTATACTCTGAAAAATATGGTAGTTCATTTCTGCATTCTTGCCAAGTATTGCGGCATCTGAAAAATCTCGTCCTGGCCACTCTCCAAGCCTGACAAAGGTCAGTAATTGTGAACTACCTTGAAAGACTGTGGGAGAGGAAAGACTTTGCTGAGATGAATTCATTGTAAATTAAATAAAAGGATGAGGACTTGGCTTCGTGCTGCTGGGGAAGCCTGGGTCAGAACAAAAAAATGGGTGAAAAAAATTGGTACAGAAGCCTGGATCTTCCTTCCAATAAAAAAGTAGGACCTTTGGGAATCTGGAGCTTAGAAGGAGATGAATAAATTCAGGTGCGGCTTGGAGAAAGTGGAAAGGGGAAATTCTCTCCTCTCCACATTCCGGGGTCAGCCACTGAAACTAATTCAAAAGGGATTTAAGGCAGAGAGAAGAAGCACTTCTGCAGCAGCTCATAATTAATCTTTGGCCTCTCAAACTTTGGGGATTGGCTCCTACATTGGAAGGGATATCATGGCTATCTGTCAGAGTGGGTACATTGTGACTATGTGAGACAACCCAGGAGCAAATACAGTAAACAGAGGTTTGTATTTAAATAGTGATTTTTATCCACTATATAGATAGATAGATAGATAGATAGATAGATAGATAGATAGATAGATAGATAGATAGATAGATAGAGATAGAGAGATAGAGAGATAGAGAGATAGAGAGATAGAGAGATAGAGAGATAGAGAGATAGAGAGATAGAGAGATAGAGAGATAGAGAGATAGAGAGATAGAGAGATAGAGAGATAGAGAGATAGAGAGATAGAGAGATAGAGAGATAGAGAGATAGATAGATAGATAGATAGATAGATAGATAGATAGATAGATAGATAGATCTTAGATTTTTTTTTTTTTAAGATAAGAGCCTGTGGCCTAATGGCTAAGATGTCTGCCTAGTATGTAATATAGCCCAGGTTTGAATCTCAGTAAGGGTATGGCTAGCTGATGAGAGCTAAATAGCTTGAAATAGATCTATACTAGTCTCCCTTTATTTATTTATCAGCACAAATACAACAAAATGTAACCAAAAGGCAACAGTAAAAATATTGGATTTCTGCCTGGATGGTCTCTTGTGACGAGCCGAAGGACAGAGAATGGAAGTAGTGATCTTCCTCCCATATTTGGGCATACCGGGGGTTGTAAAATAAAAAATAAAAAATAAAATCTAATAGATACCTTTCACCCTGGCTTCGCTGATAACGGATAAGAGCCTGTGGCCTAATGGCTAAGATGTCTGCCTAGTATGTAATATAGCCCAGGTTCAAATCCCAGTAAGGGTATGGCTAGCTGATGAGAGCTAAATAGCTTGAAATAGATCTATACTAGTCTCCCTTTATTTATTTATCAGCACAAACACAACAAAATGTAACCAAAAGGCAACAGTAAAAATATTGGGTTTCTGCCTGGATGGTCTCTTGTGACAAGCCGAAGGACAGAGAATGGAAGTAGTGATCTTCCTCCCATATTTGGGCATACCGGGGGTTGTAAAATAAAATTAAAAAAATCTAATAGATACCTTTCACCCTGGCTTCGCTGATAATGGATAAGAGCCTGTGGCCTAATGGCTAAGATGTCTGCCTAGTATGTAATATAGCCCAGGTTCAAATACAACATATATATATGTATGTATGTATGTATGTATGTATGTATGTATGTATGTATGTATATGTGTATATATATATATATATATATATATATATATATATATATATATATATATATATATATATATATATATATATATATATATATATATATATATATACATACATACATACACACACACACACACACACACACACACACACACACACACACACACACACTTTAGTCAGATCTCAGATAAACAGCAATCAGCAATTATAGCAAGGAAGCACACATGGATATGCCCCAACAGGCCCACTTCTTATTACAGGCTCTTAAAGTGATATCAGCTCAAAAACCTTGCTGACTCATTCCCAGCATGACATCATTGTAGCAGCTGGTCAGCTCTTCCTGTAAATCTTTACCCTGACATTCCTCCCATTTAAAGTTGACCCGTCTTCAAGATTCATGTTTCCATCAAGGTGGGGGCAGGAAACACCAAATCCGAAGCACTGGAGGACAACAGTTGGGGAAGGTGAGAGGGGGCTGTCTCCTGCAGAAAGCCCCCCAGATGAGATGCGGTTGGTCCCTGGGTGAAAACAACATTAGACTTGAATGTTCCTTGACCTGATCCAGCAGAACTGCCCCATGGTTCTTAAGTTGTTTAGTACCAGTTGGGAACTTTCTGAACATCTTGTTTTCGAGCCAAGCACATATGTCTTCAGGTAGTCTATCCTTCAACCTAAGCAAGGTATCTCTCAGTTCCAACATACAAGAAGACAGAATATCCTGAATTAATGTTTAATCTATTGAAACAGACAGTGCTTCTCATCTCTAAGCTGTGGAAATGACACAGAACTCAACAGATTCGTGAAATAAGGCAAAGGTTTTAGCATCTCACTGTAGTTGAAAAAGGGCATGCAACGATAGGTAGTTTTTGACCACTGAAAGGCAATGGTCCTGTGCTGCCCTGCCCTCCCCCCCACACAGACAGAGACAGACACACAGATGTGCAGCAAGAGTTCTACATCCCCCAAAACAGGTCCTCGGAAACCCCCCAACGGGCACACACGAAGTCCAGGAAATCAGTCCATGATTCAGACAGGTTAGGATACACAACACAAGCACACAAGACATTGATAAGCCAAGGAGGAATAGATTAGATTCATAGAGTTGAAAGGTACCTTGTAGGTCATCTAGTCCAACCCACCCCGCTGCCCAAGCAGGAGATCCCACACCATTTCTGACAGATGGCAGTCCAGTCTCTTCTTGAAAGCCTCCAGGGATGAAGCTCCCACAACTTCTGAAGGCAATTTCTGTTCCATTACTTGACTGGCCTCACTGTCAGGAAATTCCTCCTTATTACCAGGTTGAATCTCTCCTCATTCCGTTTCTATCCATTATTCCTTGTATGGCCTTTGGGTGCTTTGGAGAATAGCTTGACCCCCTCCTCTGTGGCCCCTCAAATATTGAAAGACTGCTCTCCTGGTCCTTCTCTTCACTAGACTAGCCATGCCCAGTTCCTGCAACCATTCATTGTATCATTTAGCCTCCAGTCCTGGTTGCACTTCTCTGCAGTTTTTTTTTAGATAGATTCAGATTAACAGAGTTGGAAGGGACCTCGTAGGTCATCTAGTCCAACCCCTGCCCAAGCAGGAGACTTTTCACCATTTCTGACAGAGGACAATCCAGTCTCTTCTTGAAAGCCTCCAGTGATGAAGCTCCCACAACTTCTGAAGGCAACTTCTGTTCCATTGGTTCCATTGTTCTCACTGTCAGAAAATTCCTCCTTATTTCTAGGTTGAATCTCTACTTGATCAGTTTCCATCCATTATTCCTTGTCTGGCTTTTAGCTGCTTTGGAAAATAGGTTGACCCCCTCTTCTCTATGGCAGCCTCTCAAATATTGGAAGACTGATATCCTGTCTCCCCTGGTCCTTCTCTTCACTAGACTAGCCATGCCCAATTCCTGCAACTGTTCATAGAATGTTTTACCCTCCAGTCCCCTCATCATCCTGGTTGCTCTTCTCTGCACTTTATTTCTAGAGTCTCATAGAATAGGATAACAATGCCCTACTGAGCACGTTACCTACTCTAGTAATGAAATGTTCAGAAACTAAATTGAAACAAGCTTGGAGAGCAAACTACTGCCAAAATCTAAGACCCGAGCTACAAGTATTTTCTGTGATTACAAGCACACAAAGCACAGAACTGAGCACATTGCTCCAGGAACACTCAAGTCCTTGGGGTGGGATTAAGTAGGCAATGACGGTACAGGCCTTCATGAGAGGCGAAGCTGCCTCTTCACATGTAGCCTAGCTGACGGGCATTGTGCCTGCCTCCTCTCTGCTCTACATGCCCTTGGATCAGGAGGAGGTGTGGACTCCCCCTCCTCCTCATTTCTAACAGGTGGCAACTGCTCCAGGTCCTGGCTTAGAGCCTCCTGGCCAACTTGCTGCAGCTCGCTGCAATCAACCTGTCCCTTGTCCAATCAGCCCATCCAAGGCTGACCCATCAGGCTAGCACTCTCCAAACCCCGCTACTGACCAACGTTCGGCTTCACACTTTCTTCTGGAGACTCAAATTCACTGTCCACCTCTCGTATTCAGAGAGGAGTCCCTGACAGGTACTTATCATTTGACAACTAAGGGCTGACTTATAATGGTAAGAGTGTATGGGATACTTCTACTTCTGTCCTACTTTCGCAGCACCATTGAGTGTGTCCTGACATACAACATTCTTGCATGATATGGGAGCAGCTCTGCAGCAGACAAAAAAGCTCTACAGAGAATCATTAAAACTGCCCAGAATATCATTGGGCTCCAGCTACCAGCCCTGGATGAGATCTTCGCAATTCGCTTGCATTCTCAGATACTCTTCCCATCCTGCTTACAATCTTTTTGATCTGTTTGATACAGAACAATTAAAACTCAGACTACACATCCTCTGAACAGCTTTTATCCCAGAGCTATAATGGCACTCAACAATGAACTAAAGGGCCACCATCAGTGAGCTGTTGGACAGCACGACTTGGTCTGTTGTGTGGATGCTTGGGGGGTTTAAGGGCAGGGAATTTGGTGTGTGTCTGTGTGTTTGGGGATTGTTATGTGTGTTGGGTCTGGTCTCTGGGTGTTATGTGAATTTTGTTCTTTGGGTATACTGTGTGTATATATGTACAGTGACAATAAGGTATTCTTATTTTAATATAACACTGATTATCACTGTTAATAGCAGAGCCTGCATTCAACAGCAACTGATAGCTGGGAACTGTCAAAACAGTCAAGATTAGCCAACATGTCAAAAGCACCAAAGATACCCAAACGAAGGCCCTGAAAAGCACAGACACTCTGTTTCTTAAAATTACCTGCACCACTGTTTTATCAGGGAAGATCTCTCAGCAACAAACACACTTATATTCAATTGCCTTCTTTCTTCCAGGTTTCTATTTTTAATTCAAAGAAAAGAATCTGATTCAAAAGTTCAGGCTAAGCTCAAAAATGATGAGGCGAGGGGGCAGGGCTGCCATCTGTATGTTTGGCCCCCAAATCCTGGAGCCCAGGCAAGGCAGCGGTGAAGTATCAAATGAAAGGAGAGGTAGAGAGCAAGGCTGGGACTGTCAATCCCTTGTAAAAAGTGACATATAGCTCCCTAGATCCATATAAGCTGCAAAAAGGAATTTATTCTGCTGTAAAAAAAGAAATGTTACAGGACTTGGCAAATGGCATACATGGGAACTGCCAGCCTGCAGCTACACAGGCAAATTGTCTCAAACTACTAGTTTTAGCTAGCCCCTCCTCCCTCCCTCCCTCCCTCCCTCCCTCCTTCTCTCTCTCTCTCTCCCTCTCTCTCTCTCTCTCTCTCTCTCTCTCTCTCTCTCTCTCTCTCTCTCTCTCTCTCACACACACACACACACACACACACACACAGATTCTTTTCTATCCACCTCAGTGGTCATCCTCCACCAACAAACAAAAACCAATATACCAAAACCTGATAATGTTTGTAAAGTCCTTTGTGTTGGTCAAACCTCAATCAATTCCTAATATGCCCCCAACACTTTAGAAGCTCTGGGAGCTGAGACCCACATCTTTCCTTTTACAGACAGATTAACAGAGTTGGAAGGGACCTTGAAGGTCTTCTAGTCCAACACCACCACCACCGGCCCAAGTAGGAGAACCTACATCATTTCTGACATAGGTCTCTTCTTCTTCTTTTTTTTTTTTTAGTATATTTTATTTTCATTTTCATACACTCACATGTATACACCATACAGTATTAAACAATAATTGCATCAATTCCTCTTGTCAACAATGCCCCAGAAAATAAAAGCCCAATATACCTCTTCCATTTTCCATACACCTCTTTCTTCCACCACCTCCAACTTTCTATCTTCCCTCCATCATCCCCCTCTACCTTACTTCCCCTCGCCCTCTACTACTCCTCTCTCCAGATCTGCTCCCCCCTTTCCTTTTTGCCTTCCCCCCCACCCTCTCTCCCTTTCCTCTCTACCTATCTTTCTTCTTTCCTACTCCTCCTCCCCTTGGTGTGTTTCCACTATATGTTAATGTACTTGGCTTATCCTATTTTTAAAGAAAAATTAAAGAAAAACAGTATACATGTGAAGTCACATTGCATTGAGATCTAACACATTGTGTCTAGCCTAATATATATCCCTCCCCCCCATAAGTTATCATTTAATTTATGTTGATATTTTTTCCAAACCCGCAGTAAAGCATTTCTTAAAATATGACTTTTAAAGTTTTTGTCCAGTTTTTTGTTAAATAACAAGTAAGCATGCCAACCATATACCAGATCATATCCCTCAAGGTTCAGTATCCTATCATTAGTTAAATTGATCCAATCACTAATTACGGACAACATCACTGCATCATAGTATAGTTTTAAATTGGGTAGTTTCAAGCCTCCCCTCTCGCGTATATCTTGCATTATTTTCAGCTTTACTCTCGGCTTCTTTCCTGCCCATACAAATTTATTGATACCCTTCTGCCATTCTAAAAGATTTGCATCTTTTTTAAGTATAGGTAACATTTGGAAAAGAAATAAAAATTTTGGTAAGATATTCGTTTTCACTGCCGCGATTCTTCCCAGCAAAGATAAGTGTAACTTCTCCCATTTTTTCATCTCTATCTGTATACTATGCTAGAGTGGTTCATAATTATACTTGTATAATTTCCCATTTGAGATTGAAATATTAACTCCAAGATATTTAACCTTTTTGACTACCTCACATCCTAACATTCCTCCTAACTCCTCCTTTTGTTTAGTATTCATATTTATAGCTAATATTTTCGTTTTCCCTACGTTTATTTTAAAACCAGACACTTGACCATATTGATATTCATTAAAACCATACTGGATTCCTGCGGTTGTTCCAATATTATGACCAAATCATCCGCAAAAGCCCGCACTCTGTATTCTTGCTGCCTAACCTTAATTCCTTTTAGGCCCTCCAAGCCCCGTATTTTATTCAATAATACTTCCAAAGTTATAATAAACAATAGTGGGGACAAAGGACAGCCCTGTCTTGTACCCTTTCCAATTTGAAAGGATTCTGTTAAACTTCCATTGACTATAATTTGAGCTGTTTGCTGTTGATATATTGCTTTGATTGCTTGTATAAAACTTGCTTGTATAAAATCTCCTATCTGCATTTTTTGCAATATCTTCAGCAAAAATTGCCAATTAACTCGATCAAAGGCTTTCTCAGCATCCAGAAATATGAACGCAGCAGGGATTTGATTGTTCTTTCCCAAGTATTATAATGCATTAATAATTAATCTAACATTACTTTTCATCTGTCTCCCTTGTATAAAACCTGTTTGACCAGCGTGTATCAATTGTTGGATAACCAGCATTAACCTATTAGCTAGTATTTTAGTAAAAATTGTGTAGTCTACATTAAGTAATGAAATAGGTCTGTAGTTTTTTGGTTGAGTAGTATCTTGATCTTCTTTGGGTATCAAAGATATAAAGGCTGTCTTCCATGAAGGAGGTACCTTACCTTCCATTGGAATCTTATTAAATAATTCTCTAAGAGGTTCTACCATTTCCAACTGTAAGTTTTTATAGTAAGCCACTGTCAAGCCATCTGTGCCTGGTGCCTTCCCTGACTTCAACTGTTTAATTACCTGTAAGATTTCCCCCGAGGTTATTGGTTGATTCAATTTTTGCCTGTGTTCTTCTTTAACTAAGGGTATTTTTTCTTTATCTAAGTATTTGTCTATATCTAAACCATTAATTTTATCCCCCTTATACAACTCTGTAAAAAATTCCCGAAATGCCTTTTGAATCTCATCCTGTTGAAACACCTCCTTCCCTATATCAATTTAGATATATTTCAAATTTTCTTTTTCCCCCTAATCTGATAAGCTAACCACCTGCCAGGTTTATTTGCATTACAAAAAGTATTATGTTTTGCGTATAACAAACTGGTGGCTACCTGGTCAGAGATCAACATATCAAATTGGGATTTTAATATGGTGATTGCTTCCTTGCCCTTTGTGTTGCCTGGATTCATTGTTAACTCCAGCTCTTTCCTTTTAATTTCCTCCTCCAACTCTGTTTGTTTTGCCTCTTGTTTATGTCTATGTGATTTGTTTATATTTATCAATACTCCTCTCATATACACTTTGCTTGCATCCCATACAAATTCCATAGGTTTACCCTTATTCATGTTAAAAACAAAGTATTCAGTTAGCAATTTTTTACAATCATTGATATACTTTTCATATCTAAATAAGTTTTCATTCAATTTCCAAGACCTTCTTGTCTGTACCACCCCTCCCAATTCCATCCAGACTGGGTTATGATCTGAAAGGACCCTAGCCGCAATCTTTGTCTTCTTCACCCTAGAAAGCAAATCATTAGTGATTAATATGAAATCAATCCTAGAGAAGGATTGATGCCTATCAGAAAAAAAGGTAAAATCATATTCCTCTGCATTTCTTTCTCGCCAGATATCTCTCAGTTCAAAGTCGTCCATCATATCAAAAAAGGATTTGGGTAGCTTTGCTCGCATCTTGATGTTTGGACGAGAAATCTTCTTGTCTCTCTTGGTATCTATAACGCCATTCCAGTCACCCAGTAGTATACAAGACCTATAATCCCACTGTACTAATTTAGCATGAAGATTTCTATAGAATCCATCTTGCTGTTGATTAGGAGCATAAATTCCCAGAAGCAATGTCTTTTTCCCTTCTAGGATTAGATCTAACGCAATGTATCTTCCATCGGGGTCTGCTTCAATTAATTCAACTTTCATATCTTTTCTTAGGTATACAACTATACCATTTTTCTTTTCCATAGCAGAAGTTACAAAATGTTGACCAAGTTTTGGGTTGATCAGATATTTTTGATCGGTTGATTTAATATGAGTTTCTTGCAAACAAATTATGTCGTTCTTAAACTGTTTAAGATAGTGAAATATTTTCTTTCTCTTCTGTGGAGAATTCAGTCCATTGACATTCCATGTTAAAATCTTAGTTGTCATCTTTGGTTACCTGAAGCTTTTTTAGAGCTTCCTGCATGGCCTGTTTAACCTTTGGCTTAGTTCCTCCCACGGCTTCTGGACTTGTTACTGTAACTCCTTGATTGATGGCCGGTGATTGTTGAGGTTGTTGCCTTTTAGCTTGTTTTTCCATTCGTCTAGTAGTCATACAGCTAGGTCTTTGTTCCATGATACCTTACACTTCTAGGGGGGAAATATGGTCCATCTTATCTGGTAGTTGTGTGGTTTGCTGTCTGTCTTGTCCTTCTTGTGGTCTTTCTCCAGGTCCAGATGGTGCATGGTGTCCAGCCTTCAAAATATTGTAATAAAAATCTCGTGCTTTCCATACGGAGTTGAGATGATATCTTTGCCTGTCAAATGTAAATATAATACCAAATGGTGCGTCCCATCTGTACTCTATCTGATGGTTTCTGAGTTCTTCCACTAAAAAAGCATAGTCCCTCCTGGCTCTTAGCATTTGAGGTGGTATCTCTTTCAAAACAGTCAACTCCTGACCCCCAATTTGGAGCTTGGTGTTATAAGATTCTTGTAATATCGTGTTTCTTAGCTCTCTTGTAGTGAAATATATAACTATATCTCGAGGAAGCTGCTTCTGCTTTGCCACACAAGAGTTAATGCGATAAACTTTATCGATTTGCCAGTCAAACTTAGACCCCGGTCTTCCCACCAGACAATCAAAAGCTTCTGAAAGAATCTGTTTCAGGTTCTCCTGTTTATCCTCACGCAGCCCCCTTACTCTTAATGCTAGCTCCATTTGTCTGTACTGTATCATAATAATTTCTTTTTCAGCATTTTCAACTTTTTGTTCCACCACCTCTGTTTTCGATGTCAAGTTGGTATTAGCTTCGTTAAGATCCACTAGACTATCTTCAATTCCAGAAACATGTTCTGTCAGCACAGTTACAAGCCCCAGCATATCATCTTTAATTTTAGCAACCCTGGCATCAATTTTATCATACAAGTCCTGCTTAAGTTCTTTTATCTCCTCTTTTATCTCCTCTTTAAAATCTTTAAGGTTATCTTCAACTTTGATAGTCAAGCTTTTAAAAGTTTCCAAGAAAAATTCTTTCGTTAGAAAGTCTCCAGTAGGGGGCATAGAGGGTGGAGGCTGCGACTTTGTACCAGGTATTGGCGATGTGCTTCTGGGGGCTGGGGTGTGTGTTTCAGATTAGGATTTAGTTTTGAGGCCATTCCAAGTTTTATCTTCAAGCAATTAATCAAACTCTACTGGCCCGCTATGCAGCTATGGAAAGAGGTATTAAATCACCCCTTTATTAGCTCCGTAGTACTTTGCAAAAGGTTTCAGAAAAAAAGCATTGTAATGAAACAGCTCAGCATATTCATCACCATTTTAAGCGTCTCTGTATTAGAAATATATATTAGCAAGATTGATAAAAGAGAGTCTTGTAAAAATGAAACTAATTAGTAAAGAATCTGCTGACCGGCTATGAGGCAAAGTGAGTCACTCCCTTCCTTTGAAGTTTTATAGCTGTTCTTTACAAGAAGATTAAAAAGGTAAACATTGTTACAGAGAACTCATTGTCGCCATTTTAAAAGCTTTTTTAAATAGCCAAGTTAACGAAGGAAGATCTTGTAAAAATGAAGCTAGGATTTAAATAAACAAATGAAGTTCTCGCATACGAGCTCTGCTTGTATTAAAATCAGATAGTTCAAATGTTGTTTTAAGTGGGAGGATTCTTACTTCGTGCTGCAAAAAGCAGATGGAGATTCCGGCACGGAGACGGTTCTTCCTTTGGCTGGCCCCCCTCTCTTCGCAGACATAAAAGCTGCAAAGATCAAAAGGGCACTTTGCCCAGCTGGACCTCTCTCCTTCCCTTCTTGTCAGATGTCTGATAGACGATCATCTAAACAGATAACGCGACCAGGAACTCGGGAGCAGCTATGTTAAGCTGCTTCCATCAGCAAGTCTCGCCCAGGAAGTCGGGTAGTCCAATCTCTTCTTGAAAGCTTCCAGTGATGAAACCCCCACAACATCCGAAGAAAACTTCTGTTCTGTTGGTTGATTGTTCTCACTGTCAGGAAATTCCTCCTTATTTCTAGGTTGAATTTCTCCTTGTTCAGTTGCCATTCATTATTCCTTGTTTGGCCTTCAGGTGCCTTGGAAAATAGTTGACCCCTCCTCTCTATGGCAGCCCATCAAATATTGGAAGACTGCTCTCATGTCCTTCTCTATAAAAAAGATGTTGAGATTCTAGAAAGAGTGCAGAGAACAGCTACCAGGATGATTGGGGGGGGGGGAGGACAACCGACTGGAGGCTAAAACCTACAACGAACAGTTGCAGGAACTGGGTAAGGCTGGTCTAGTGAAGAGAAGGACCGGGGAGACAGGATAGCAGTCTTCCAATATTTGGGGGGCTGCCACAGAGAGGAGGGGGTCAACCTGTTATCCAAAGCACCAGAAGACCAGACAAGGAATAATGGATGGAAACTGGCTAAGGAGAGATTCAGCCTAGAAATAAGGAGTAATTCTCTGACAGTGAGAACAATTAACCAATGGAACAGAGGTTGCATTCAGAAGTTGTGGGAGCTTCATCCCTGGAGGTTTTCAAGAAGAGACTGGGCTGCCATCTGTCAGAAATGGTGTAGGGTCTCCTGCTTGGGTCTAGATGACCTACAAGGTCCCTTCCAACTCTATCTGTTAATATTCTATTAAATGGAACTGAACCAAGAGAGAAATGGGAAATTCTACATCTGGCTGAGGAAAATCCACACCTGGAGTAGCAAGAATGGATGTGACTGGGAGGTTCTCATCAGCAATCACTTCCTCAAATGGAGAAAAAATAATAATAACTACATTTATGGCTGACTGCGAAGTCCTGATAGACTTTGGTATAAAATGTTAAAAATGCACTTCAGAGATTTCTAGTTTTGGTGATTAGAAAAACCAAACCAAACCTGGATAATGGAAAAGAGCGAGCTTTCTTTTTAATCATAAAGAGATAATTTTGCAATTGTACTTATATCTTCTACTTATAGAAGGGTACTTCTATTTCTTCTTTCTTTTTGCACTTTTTTTCTTTGTTCCCCTTTCTTCCCTATTGCTTTCACCCTTCATTAGTTTGGCTCAGTTTTTATGCTTTTTTTTAAAAAAAAAACCAGTTTGAATAGAAAGTTATTTTAAAAACCTGACAAATTAAACACGAGCCAGTAACAGCTGCAAAATGGTCCATTTGCAGGAGCACAGCCATAGGAATCACAGGAAGGAATTTCTGTACAGTACAGGTAAGTCCTCAACTTACAACAGTTCATTTAGTGACTGTTCAAAGTTACAATGGCACTGAAAAATGTGACTCATGACCGTTTTTCAAAGTTATGACCTTTCCGAGGTGGCGCAGTGGTTAGAGTGCAGCACTGCAGGTTACTTCAGCTGACTGCTAGCTGCAGTTCAGCAGTTCAAACCTCACAGGCTCAAGGTTGACTCAGCCTTCCGTCCTTCCAAGGTCGGTAAAATGAGGACACAGATGGTTTGGGGAAAATATGCTGACTCAGTAAACTGCTTAGAGAGGGTTGTAAAAGGATTGTGAAGCAGTATATAAGTCTAAGTGCTATTGCTATTCCAGCATACCCATGATCATGTGATCAAAATTTGGATGCTTGGCAACTGGTTCATACTTACGATGGTTGCATCATCCCAGGGTGACATGATCCCCTTTTGCGACCTGACAAGCATGTCAGAGTTCCAAACAGCATCCAAAATTAAATCAGAGGTCAAGGCAAAATATTGCTCAAAAGTTCCAATTTATTAAGGGAGCCATGTTGGCACATCTGGGAAAACCCAAATCTCAAAGCTTCCCAGTTTTCCCCACCCAGTTGAAAGTTCAAGATCTCGCCCCCACACCCAGAAGTCCATCACATAGTCCAATTTACCACTGCCATGCTGGCAGTTCCACCCATCCAGATCCGGTCAGGTGCAGAGGTGTAAAGACAAAGGATGACCTTGGCTTTCTAGAAAGAATGTTGTTATGGCTACCTAGCATATCACTCCTTGCAATCCCCTCTCCCATTTTCCCACAATAGAAAAGGCATAGTAGAATAACAGAAAGTATGGCCAGCTAAAGTCCCAAAAGAAAAGATGGGTGCAGGCCTGATAAAGCAAAGTCAATGGGGAAGCCAGATCCACTTATCAACCATGTTACTAATTTAACAACTGCAGTGATTCGCATAACAAGTGGTGCGGTGGCCTAGAGGTAGAGCTCTCGCTTCACAATCAGGAGGCTCTGAGTTCAATCCTAGGTAGAGGCAGATATTTCTCTCTCTGGGCACAATGAGAATATATCTGCTGAACAAAACTCCGTGTTGGCAACAGGAAGGGCATACGGCCATTCAAACTCTCACTAGCTCCATTCAGTTGCCCAGACTCCACCCCGCAAGTGATTATGGGGCCTTTAAGAAAGAGTGATTCCTTAATAATAATGTATACAAATATATTTGATTGATAATATGTGACTTTAGATAAAGTTTAAGTGATGATTATGGAAAGAACGCACAAAAACCTTGTAACCAATTGACACACTGTATGTAATTGAAGATGTTTTTATGTTATATGTCTTGTTTGTTTATGTTTGTTTAAAAATAAAAAAATTATTAAAAAAAAAGAAAGAGTGATTCCCTTAACAAGGGTGGCAAGAAAAGTCGTAAAATGAGGCAAAATTCACTTAACAAATTGTCTTGCTTAGCAACATAAATTCTGAGCTCGATTCTGGTCGTAAGTGATGGAGTACCTGTAGGGGGAATAGAGTTGTGCTGTGTAGCCCAACGGAACTTGATGGAAGAATTCTAGAGCAGTGTTTCTCAACCTTGGCAACTTGAAGATGTCCAGACTTCAACTCCCAGAATTCCCCAGCCAGTGAATGCTGGCTGGGGAATTCTGGGAGTTGAAGTCTGGACATCTTCAAGTTGTCAAGGTTGAGAAACACTGTTCTAGAGTGAACAATCTCTCCCGTTGCTGCGGATGCAAAGAGAATCTGCCAATTTTTCCTCGCAGGTGGCAAGGAACCGACACAGGGAGGCTGGTGCTGGCTTCCACTGGCTTTGGAAGCTAACTGGGTGATTTGGGGCCGGGATTCAACATTCAATCCAGCCTACCTCACTGGGTTGTTGTGAATAAGGAGAAGAGAAACTGTCCTGCAAGGAAAGGCATGAGAGAAATCCTGCAATAATAAAAAAATTGTACAGTAGAGTAGAGTGGAATGGAGTGGAATGGAATATAGAATAGAATGGAATATACAGTAGAATGGAATGGAATAGAATATAGAGTAGAGTAGAGTAGTGTAGAGTAGAGTAGAGTAGAATTGAATTGAATTGAATTGAATTGAATAGAGAGTGGAGTGGAATGGAATATAGAATAGAATAAGAATAGAATGGAATATAGAATGGAATAGAATATAGAAAAGAGTAGAGTGGAGTGGAGTGGAGTGGAATATAGAATAGAATAAGAATAGAATGGAATGGAATATAGAATGGAATAGAATATAGAATAGAATAGAATAGAATAGAATAGAATAGAATAGAATAGAATAGAATAGAATAGAATAGAGAGTGGAGTGGAGTGGAATGGAATGGAATATAGAATAGAATAAGAATAGAATGGAATGGAATATAGAGTAGAGTAGAGTAGAATAGATTAGGAATAGAATGCAGAATGGAATAGAATGAAACAGAATAGGGCTGGAAGGGACCTTGGAGGTCTTCTAGTCCAGCCCCTTGCTCAAACAGGAGAACCAATCTCAGAAGCTGTCCTCTGCATATTTAATACATGTTGCCCTCAATGTACAACTACAACCGACCCCAGAATTTATGTTGCTAAGTGAGTGTGAATGACAGAAATTAAAATGACATTTTAAGCATTTTAAATACTTCCATTGTTTTGTTGAATGCTCCCACGAGTTAGTTGAGTTGGTTGTGCCAAGTTGTCCCATTCTGGTCCCAGGTTGTTGTGCAGTCATGGCTTTTGTTCCCTAACCCGCCCCTGTGTGCATCTTTTGGTAACTGGGTGTTTCATGGAAGCCATGATTACTGCTGCAGCCTATTTGTGAGACTCCCTACAATTGGCTCACACAACTGCAAACGTTTGAATGCCACAAATCTAAGAATCGTCTTTCTTCCTTTGGGGGTGGGGGTGCAGCCCTCCTCTTCTCTATAGTGGAGACCAAGGAGACCCATCCAAGAAAGGTTCCAAGGAAATCACTTGCTGGGCTTATTTTGTAAGAAAAAAAAGGACCCTTCAGGAAGCTTTAAAAAGCTTTAACCTTTTGCGGGAAGAAGTACATATGGCCATATGGAGTGACTACCACTCCCCTCCTGCTCAGTCCACTTTCTTTCGGCTAAAGGTCAGCATACTATAAAGTCTCACAATTTGACTGTCGAATCCAGCCTGCAAAATTCCAGACCACCACAAGAGAGCAGCAAAAGGTAAGAGTGTTCTGTGTCGATTCACTGCCATCTAGTGGTTACCTAGATTTCTGCAACCCACGTGCAGTAAACTTACTTTTAAATAAAAAGTATATATTTTACACATGACAGTTCACTATTTTCCCTCGATAGCTCCTAGAGCAAGAGCGCTGCAAAATCTTTTGTCTGCCTCACACTGAAATTTGCAACTATGCTTCTGGAAGCTGTAAGGGCGACGGATTAAGAACGGTGAATCTTCCACCCCTGCTGACACAATATATTTCATAATAAATGGCTGCTAATAGAAGCAAGGGGGAAAATGCAAAACAGGGCAGCCTCCAGATAAGTGGTTCAACATAGGACAGCAGGTATCTCATATAATGGATTACTGGAGTGGAGATTAAGGAAGGCTCCCATGTGAAGATGTTTCTAAATCAACTGGGCTAACAGTAAATTCAATTCTCTACAAATCTACTTGCAGCTCTTTAGCCCAGCTGGATCCATGGCTCTGTGTATGCTGATGCTATTCTGCATTTCCAATGCTATTCCTCCCAGGCATCATAGAAAGTAATGTTTCTCAATCTCAACACTTTAAGATGGGTGGACTTCAACCAGTGGCAGGATTCAACCACTGGCACACAGTCTGTGTGACCTAGGGAAAGCCCTGGTCGCAGCAGAAGAGGCTGCTCAACTTAAGCTCTGAGAGAAGGAGCCAGGCTCTTAAGAATCAAAATTGATGTTGTTTCACTTTTCCTTCTAGCCAAATTTTAACAGGAGAGAGAAAAGAACACATCCAGTCCTAAGGAAGACTGAGTCTAAAAGCTGGGTGGAGCTGCCAGAGGAGGCGGGACATTGAACTTTGCAGACTCAATCCAGTTGGATAACAGA
Organism: Thamnophis sirtalis; assembly: GCF_051295495.1. Classification (NCBI taxonomy): domain Eukaryota; kingdom Metazoa; phylum Chordata; class Lepidosauria; order Squamata; family Natricidae; genus Thamnophis; species Thamnophis sirtalis. Next base: position 66,096,894 of record NW_028261382.1, read on the forward strand.
TGAGGTTAACCCATTCCTGGATGCTGTCCCCACCAACAATGGAGAACAACCGATTCACTGAGCACTCAGTGTGTTTGAAAACAGCTCAAAAACTAACCTTCTACTGCAGCCCCAGTGAATAAAACAGCTGAGGGGCAGCAATCCACTCTGTCACGCCTATCAGCTTCAAACAAAGGAAATATAGGTCAGAAAGCACAGGGGCGGGCAGGCGGGCCCACCTGATCGTCAGAGCGAACTGGTTTGCTCTCAGCTGATTGCTGGAACTACCAGTTTGCCTGAACTGGTCTCGACGGGCTAAATCCTACCCCTGACTTCAACTCCAGAGTTCCCCAATGTTGGCTGGGGAATATGGGTTGAGTTGAAGTCCACACACATCTTACAGCTGCTGAGGCTGAGAAACACAGATTTAAAGAAAACCAGCTTCTATACTGGTTTATACGAATGGAAAGTATGACTGAAGTTGCCTTATGAAAGACTGAAATGCATGCAATATTTCCTAAAATTACAACAAAACAACTTTCAAATCATTTATCAATATACATTTCTGGAAGAAATCAACACAACCTCCCCAATTCTGCATTTTTTTTAAAAAAAGAGATCTTTGTGGTGACCCCAAGTAGGGTCAATAAAGATGATAAAGCCTTGCTAAAAACACACCTGGAATCCTGCAACCAATTTTGGTCACCAGACTACCAAAAAAAATGTTGAGACTTTGGAAAACATTCAAAGAAGAGCCAATGGTCTCCAAAGCAAAAAGCTTTCTAATAATTAAGAAATCTGTTCTAAACATCATTTGCATTTTCCTCCCTTTCTTCCAAGTCAGCCCTCCATGTTTAAGACTGGTTGCCTGTACTAGTTGATGAGAAAAATAGCAAACACACTTGCTCCCAGTAAAGAGGTGGCTGAATTAAAAATGGAAAACATCAGCCTCTATCAGTGGTATTTGTGATGGGCTGCAACTGTTTTGGCTTGACTGTCCACTGAGCTCTTTCCCCCAAGCTGGAACTTTCATCATTTAGTCCATTGGTCTCACGGGAGGACAACCAAGTTTGCTTGTCAGAAGATCGCAAAAGATGACCACATGATCCTTGGACACTGCAACCGTTATAAATATGAGTCAGTTGCCAAATGTCTGAATTTTGATCACATAATCATGGGGATGTCCCAAAGGTGCTTTTACAGGAGGCAAGTGAACTTTCTTGTTTTTCTTTTGAAGACGTTTCATTTCTCATCCAAGAAGCTTCTTCAACTTTGACAGGATGGTGGGGAATGGAAGGATTGATACTCCTTGCAAACAGCTGGTCATTTGCATCCTTTTAGAGGGTCATTGAGGCCACTTGGAGGCTTATCTGTGTCCTCAGGGTCACCTGAGTGGTGCAAATGGTTCCTGTAGTTTGGAATTTTTTCCTCTGGAAGTCCATTTCTACTCCTGCACCATTCAAAGGGGGTTCATCCCAAATTGTGTAACTAAAAGTCTGTAGAGACTCTCAGTCCTCCCGGTCATGGTTGTCCCAAAGGTGCTTTTTTCAAGAGGCAACTGGACTTTTCTTGTTTTTTCTTTGAAGACGTTTTGCTTCTCATCCATCTGACTGGATGGTGGGGAATGGAAGGATTCATACAGTATTCAGCTATAGAAAGCTGGTCATTTGCAGACTGTAGGAACCATTAGCACCACTCACTTGACCCTGAGGACACAGATAAAGCTCCAAGTGGCCTCAAAAGGATGCAAATGACCAGCTGTCTGCAAGGAATATAAATCCTTCCATTCCCCACCATCTTGTCAGAGCTGAAAAAGCTTCTTGGATGAGAAGCAAAATGCCTTCAAAAGAAAAACAAGAAAGTCCAGTTGCCTCCTGAAAAAGCACCTTTGGGACTCTGTCTTGATTCAACTAACATTCTAGGCTAGGCTAAAATGAGGCTGGTTTAGCATGTTGTGGGAATCCAGCCATTTCTAAGCAATGGTTATTGTCTGAACTAGGTTCATTTGTTGGGACATTTTATGAAGGGAGCAAATGTTTTGCTCACCTGTTTTAGGATTTTTCACAAAAGGTATAAGCCCTATCAGTTAAAGTCAACATTTCGAATAATATTTGCTTATCCATACTAATAAACCTTCATCGTATAGTTGATCATTCTCTTAAAAGTTTTGAATTTCTAACTTCTGTTTCTATTAACTAAAACAAATCCCACGTTAAAAATATCCTATTATCATTATGTGATGATCAATAATGCTATGAAAATTAGTGTTATTATTGCTATTATTACTTTTTGAAATTAATTGTACCCAGACAACACACTGTTCACGTAGATATTGGGGTTTTCTGTATTTTAAAGAAAAATGTATAAATAAAATATATTAAAAAAAAATAAAGTCAACATTTCTAAGCAGGCTAGAAAGAGCTGAGTTCTAATCTTGAATCTCAAATTGCATCCCCTAAACCCCTATTCCAAGTTTTACCAATAATTTAATAGTAATCTTTTAATAAAAATGTGTGGATACACACACACATACATACACACACACTTAACATAAAACGTCAAATAGTTTACTACTCTAATTTGCAGATCAGGAACAGGGATCAGATCCAATAAAAAAATAAACTCCATTTCATACCTTCAGGGAACAATGATCTGGAATACAGAAAACCTCACCTACCCTTCAGTTCATGATGTGGGATTTAGGGACATGTTAATTTGCTCCCTCGCAACAGGACTTTATTATTGATTTTATTTATTTAAAGGCTTGTGTTATAAAAACCCCAAATTTATAATAATAGTTAAAAAAAATCACATTATGAAAATGAAAACAATCCATTAAGAAGACAGGGAGGAGAGGAAGCAGCTGGGGAAAAGTTGTTTTTTTTAAAGGTGCCTTCTAAATATTGTAGAATACGGAGCAAGAATTGGAGGCAAAAGGCTACAGGGAAATGAGTGGGTTTCTTTTGGTACTGTCCATGGGGTTTATGGGGTGCTGGAGAAGACTCCTGCGAGTCCCTTGGACTCAGTGGTGGGATTAAAAAAAATCACTACTGGTTCTGTGGGCGTGGCTGGGGAAGGTTACTGCAAAATCCCCATTTCCTCCAAATCAGCTGGGACTTGGGAGGTGGAGAATAGATGAGGCGGGGCCAGTCAGAGGTGGTATTTACCGGTTCTCCGAACTGTTCAAAATTTCTGCTACCGGTTCTACAGGACTGGTCAGAACCAGCTGAATCCCACCTCTGCTTTGACTGCAAGGCAATCAAAGCAGTCAGTCCTAGAGGAGATCAACCCTGACTGCTCTTTAGAAGGCCAGATCCTGAAGAGGAAACTCAAAGACTTTGGCCACCTAATGAGAAGGAAGAAAGACTGTAGCATACTGCTTGCTCACACTTAAGGGGAAATCTACTAGGACTCCTTGATCTCTCTCACAGTTGAAATCACTTCTTCGCCTATTCCAGAAGTTGTGGGTGCACCAACACTGGAGCTTTTTAAGAAGAGAATTGTGTTTAAATTGTATTTTATTCCAGTTCCATTTAAATTGTATTTTTTCCGATTCCGTTTTAAATTGTTTTTTCAGATTTTAGTAATAATTTGTCTCTGGAACTCTGCACTTTGATATGGCCTAAGGGCTAACCAATAAGAAGAGATTGGACGACCACTTGTCTGAAATGGTAGAGCATCTTCTGCTTGAGCAGGGGGTTAGACTAGAAGACCTCTGAGGTCCCTTCCAACTTGATTATTTAGTTAACTTTCACCATTTCAATTAGGAATGGAGGGAAGCATCCAGGAAGGTGGAGGAATTAAACAAGCCGACTTGGTGACTAGAACTGTGTGTGTCAGGGTTCCAAGTAACAGGCCCAAATCAATCAAAACTCCGAGGCCTGAGATTTCCTCAAAGTATGACTTTATTAGGCATGTCATATTGGCACATCTGGTGAAAACTCAACTCTGAGAAACCTGAGGTTTTCCCCACCAAATCAAAACCCAAAGTTCTTTGCCCCAGTCCACATGTCCATCACATGGTCCAATCAAGTTACAGTCCTAACTCCAGTTGGCTTCAGTCCACACCTCCCCAACACTGGGAGGTGCAGACTGAACGTCCTTGGTTTACATGAGAAACAATTTTGTTTTGGCTACAAGTCCCCACTGATCTCTACTCCCCCCGCTTTCCCACAGTTCCAACCGGCCTCTCTGTGGCAGCCCTGAAGATGCTCCAATATGGCTTCAGGAATGACAGTGTGATTGAAGCTGCACCTATTTTTCATGACCTACACATCCACTGCATGTAAAGGGGGATGGGGCTTTGATTGTGGTGTCATCTTGCCTTTTTCTTGACCTAACATAAAGGATGCTCTATCTAGAAAATGAAAAAGGAAACATCCAGAAACATAATGCACCCCTTGGCTTGACTGACTCCCAGGAAGGGGTTAACATCTTTTCTACAGGAGAAAAAATGAGGGACATTTTGCTATAGGGGAAAAGAATAAGGATAAAGAGAAGTCTCTATCTGCACCCACTGAGAAAAAGAACAATAGTAGTAATTACTCTTGAGAAGGATCTCTTAAGAGAATGCATTAGATTTTTTTTCCCTGTGGGTAAGTGAGAACATTTGTTATTTAAGTTCATACTGAATAGAATAGAATAGGGATGGGAAGGAATGGAATGGAATAGAGAATGGAATGGAGTAAGAGTAAGAGTAGAGTAGAATAGAATAGAACAAGGAATAGAATAGAATAGAATAGAATAGAATAGAATAGAATAAACAAAGTTGGAAGGGACCTTGGAGGTCTTCAACCCCCTGCTTAGGCAGGAAATCCTATACCACTTCAGACAAAAAAACCCACTTCAGGCTACTCTATTCCATTCTTATTCATTCTACTCTACCCTACCCTACCCTACTCTATTCTAAAGAGAACTGACTGGCTTAAGCCCAACTAAGGCACAAGTTATCTGAGCAATAAGAGCTAATTTTAAGGGTTTAGCTTGTTATGCGAATCCCATCCCTCAAAAAGACACAGCATCTGCCACAAAAACAGGGCCTTCACTACACCCGCCCAAGGAATTACTGCCTGGAATTTTTCTTCTTTCTTTTCCCTCCCCCAAAGCCAAACCCTTTGCCAAATCTTTTGCGCCAAGAGAAGGGATGCACACAAAAAAAATGGGGGATGGGGAGAGAGATAAAATGAACTAAATAATTATCCTGGAAATTACACCAAAGAGGCTTTAATTTCCTTTTTGATCCCTTGCCTGAAAGACTCCCTGTGTAAGAGGATGTCTTTTCATCATTTATTCACCAGCAAGTGCATTTGGAAGTCTGTCTGAAGTCTTCCCGGGGAGGAGGGGGCTGCTCGGTGAGAGAATTATTTTCATTGCGAGTGGGAAGAACCAGAAGGGCCAAAGCAGCAGAGCGGTGCTGAAAATGTTCCAAAAATGGCTTTCGGCTGAAATCCCATTTTTTTGCAAATATTACAGTGGTTGCTCCCATAAAGCAGGCCTTTCCCAGATTAATCTATATACATTCATTAGACTGCTTTTTCATCTTTAAGATCATATTCAAATGCCACTTGACTTTTTTCAAAGATTCAATTTTCTAGCCTGATTACCAAGCTCTACGCTGTATGTGTGTGTAATTGATTTCAACAACAGAATGTACAACTTTAAACTGGTAAACTGATTTAGCCAATTGAAATTGTTTTCCTTGAACTGAAAGTTCAAAAAGGTGTTTTTCCCCTACCTCCCAATTGTTTCCAAATCAAGAGAAATGCTGGAATATCTAAAGGACACATATGTTGTGGCCCCCAAGTGGTCAGTGGAGTTGTCAGCAGATTCAGACAGTGAGAAGGTTGGGGAGGAACATGGGCCAGTCCTGGAGTCTGGGGAAGGCTCTGATGAGGGCTCTGCATCAGCAGCAGAGAGGGGGCCAGGGCCACCCAACAGTTATCAGCTCCTTCAGAGTCAGACATCAGTGAGGCAGAGGAACAGCTGGGGCCTGTTCCCAGTGTGAGCATATGCAGAGTTGCCAGATGAAGGGAACAGCTGAAGAACAGGGGTTGTCTTGGGTGTAAAGCCAGATGATGAATGGCCCCTCCCAGAGGAAATAAAAGAGGAGCAAAAGGGGAGTGGCATTTGCAGGAGACAATGAGTTTACTTAATTGGTTTGTGACTCTCTGAGACTCCTTGCCAAGTTTTGTAGATATTGACCTGGCAGCTCTCCAAGCCAGATAAGGTCTGTGACTGTAAATCCTCCCTCAAAAGACTTCGCTGGATGTGAATGAGCAGAATTCACAGTCAATTAATAAAAGGTTTTTTTGTTAGGACAATGAGTTTGCTTCAGGCTCTCGGGAAGCCTCGGTCAGAACAGCATATTGGCAAACTCTCAAATCTGAGGTTTTTTTTTTCAAAAAATGCTTTGTATCAATAAACTGTCTTCCAATCGCCTGAGTTTTCTTCCTGGGGTGGACAGGAGGGCAGGCAAAGCTGGGCCTCTTCAATTCCCCCCACCCTTCAGAGGAATTTCTTGTGTCACAGTTGAGTTTTTGAGTTAATACTTTAGGCTAAGTCTAGTTCCGTGGGACACGAAGATGGGCAAGCCACAAATAAAGAGGAATGTGCAGCATAGCCGGTCCTATTTTTAGAACAAGAGAAATTTGGACCAATTCTAATAAGTGCTGGCCTGAGCTCCATTCCCTTCTTATAATGACTTGCATCGCCCCAATTTAACCTGCAGATTTTAGGCCAACTTTGAGCTGAGCAGAGTTCTTGGCTGTCTTGGCAGGACCAAGATGGAAGGGGAGCTGTCCATGAGCACCAGAGCCAGCAACCTTGGAGCTTAAAGCTGCCTTCAAGGAGCTGAGAGATGAGAAAAGGAATGAAACCCAAAGTACGTGAGGTAATGTACCCCAAAAAAGTAAGATAAACAATTTGGGGCAAAACTCACATAACAGATTTCTCACTTAGCATCATAAATTTGGGCTCAATTAAGTTGAGGATTTTCTCTATTCTATGTTCCAAAGTTCTCCAAGGTGGAGAAATCCCGCTGGAAGGTGAGGAAAAGAATTGGTAGACTTAAATCAGGGGTGTCAAAGGAGTGTCAAAGTCAAGGCGTGGGGCTAAACCTGGCCCATGGGGTACTTAGATCTGGCCCACAGGACGGGTCTAGAAACAGCAAAGGACCGTTCCGCGGTGCCTCTATCAGCGAAAACAGAGTTCACCCCCCTGGCTCCATTTTGGCTGGCAGAGGGCTATCAAAACAAACTAAAAACAAAACAAGAAGAAATGTTTCCCCTTTTGCATTTGAACAAGAAAGGAGAAAGGGAAAGAGGAAAGACAAAGAAAATGATGGGAAGATGGGAAGAGAGCAAGGAAGGAGAAAGAAGGAAAGAGGGGGAGGAAGAAGAAAGGAGAATGAACAGGGAAGGAAAAAGGAGAAAAGGGAGGGAGGGAGGGAGGGAGGGAGGAAGGAAGGAAGGAAGGAAGGAAGGAAGGAAGGAAGGAAGGAAGGAAGGAAGGAAGGAGGATTATAATTAGAGTGAGGGAGGGTCTCAGGAAAGTCCTGCCTTAGCACTTGGGCACCACAGGTGCCCCTGACATGAGTGATGTTGAGCAGGCCACATCCACCATGGCTATGCCCCCTGTCCCCCCAAGGTCAAACACAACCCTGATGTGGCCATTAATGAAATCCATTTTGACACCCCGGACCTAAACAATTAGAATCCAGACCTTGTCAGGTGCCAGTCAAAAATGGAAGATTGGGACATCTCAGTACAGCAAACCAGGGCCCTTCCTCATTATTACTTTAACATCTCCAGGTAAATAATAGTAAAGGGAAAAAGCACGCACAACTGTTTTGAAAGTGGGATGCCACATCAAAAACTGGAACAAAAAAGGAACAAAGAGAACAGATAAGGGAATTTTATATAAACAACATTTAAAAATATTGCTTTCAAGTGTTTTTCTTTGTGCTTCCCCCCCCCCCCAAAAAAGAATAAAAGACTGAACACATCAGGCAGGTTTTAACAAACAAGAGGAACAATCCAGTTTTATAAATTGGATGCAGATTTATCCTCCTGGTTCCTATAATAATTATTTTGGCCATTCCTTGGTGTACAGAAGGCAAACAATTCTTGATGTTCTCATTGATTCCAATGCTAGTGCAGAGCCAGAAAGAAGGCAACAAATTTGCAATAGTGGTGAATATCTTGCAGCTCGGGTCTAGCATGAGGATGGAGGCTCATTCTCCCAGCTTGTGGGTTGGTTTCTGAATGTTTCATTACCAGACTAGTGTTGTGGCAGCCGAATTGGAGGAGGAGGAGGCAGCGGCGTAGGAGTCGGGGTCAGCATCAGGTCAATCTGAGAGCTCCAAGGGGGAAGAGGGAAAGGAGCTGGAAGAGAGAGGGAGTGGGGAGGCAGAGCCTGGGCCATCCGTCAGTCCTCAGATGGAAGATCAACAGCCCCCAGGTCTGGTGGTGGCTGATGAGAAAGAGGAGGAATAGTTGGCAAAATGAGGACCCAGATTGTTGGGGGCAATAGGTTGACTCTGTAAGCTGCTTAGAGAGAGCTGCTCCTTTCTTGTTTTTCCTTCCTTCCTTCCTTCCTTCCTTCCTTCCTTCCTTCCTTCCTTCCATGGTGCGCAGTGGTGTAAACTCTGCCCATTGTCAGGAGTTCAGTTCTGACCAGCTCAAGGTTGACTCAGCCTTCCATCCTTCTGAGGTAGGTAAAATGAGACCCAGATCATTGGGGACAAGAGGCTGACTCTGTAAACCGCTTAGAGAGGGCTGGAAAGCACTGTGAAGCAGTATAGAAGTCTAAGTGCTATTACTGTTATCTTCTACGCCCTTGGTCTTCTCATTTGCAAGTTAAACAGACCAAATTCCAGGTCCCCAATCATTTCCTCATCCAAGTTTGGGGCAGTTCAGACATCGATTTCATTCTTTGGTATAATTTTATGAAACCACCTTAAAAAGGGAGTCTTCACCAGCAGGCAAATTAAATCTCCAGCATTTTTGTCAACTTGTTCCCATTCAGTTTTTGCTTTTGAAGCTTTTTTTTCCCAAGGGAGAACAAAAATCCAGTAAATGTATCACAGGTAGAATAAAACTTGAAATTTGGCTCCTATGTTTCTCTTTGCTTCAAGGTGCTCGCTAAGAAATGATTTTTCAAAATGACCATCAGATCATTAGTATTTCTTATATAGTAATTAACATGCTCTGATGCTAAGGAGTTCTACTCCCCCTCCCCACCTGAAAAGAACTCTGTTCCAACTGCCAGTTGCCTCACATTCCATTACCTCAGTTTAAACTGGCAAATGTTCCACTCCTTCATTCAGGAGCAGACTGGGGCTCCTTACAGTACTAAACGTCAGTACTTCACCAAAATGTCTATGCCTTCCACCTATGAAAGTACTTCTGGAGTCAAGGCAGCGGAAGCAATATTCCCTTATGTGTTTCAATCACTGACCACTACTGAGCCAACAGATTGAACTGGAGTGAACCAGATTTCTCCTGCATAGCACATTCACATAGTTTCATCGTGAAGCATGGGTATCTAGCTAGTATATATTAAGGCAACCAAGGAATGCATTCAATTTTCCATCTTTCATTGCATGTGCTTCTTGCTGTTGCCTGTAGGTTTCTCTCCTCCCATACAATCCCTAAGGGAGACCTCAGGAGGGAAGCTTTACCAGACCTGGAAGCAGGGATGGATTGGGAGATTGCTTTTGGATGGGAAGATAGATAACATCTCTCTCCATCCATCACTGCCTCTCTGACTACTCACCTTCCCACTGAACCTCAAAGGAAGAAAGTTTTTCTCTTTAGACTCTTTCATATTGGTAAATCTAAACCAGGATTGCTCAACCGTGGCAGCTTAAAGAAATGTGGACTTCAATTACCAGAATTCCCTTGCTATCATAGCTGGCTGAGAAATTCTGGGAATTGAAGTCCACACAAGAATAGAATAAAATAGAATGGAATGGAATGAGAAAGAGTGGAATGGAATAAAATAGAATAAGGGTATAGAATAGAATAGAATAATGGAATGAAGAATAGAATAGAATAAAACAGAATAGAATAGAATAATGGAATGAAGAATAGAATAATAACTTTATTGTCACTTTGAATGTACACTAATCAGCATTCTGAATGCAGTGAAATTGCCTTGCATACAGCTCTCAAGAGGTCACCACCTCCAACACAAACTACATAAATAAAGCAAAATAAATAAATAAATAAATAAATAAATAAATACATACATACATACATACATACATACATACATACGCATGCATGCATGCATGCATGCATACAGAGTTATGTATATACCCACATATATTGTATGACACAGAGAAGCAACACAGATGTCTACTTGGTGAGAAAAACAGAAAACATTTGAGAAATATCAATCCAGAGAGCCAGAGAGGCAGTTGAAAGATGGAAAGATGGGTAATGGAAGAAAAGGACAACAACCCAAAGACTCAGCAGAAGTCACTTCTATCGCCCCCAACTGTAAAATGCAGTCAGAAATTTATCCCAGAGAAACTAGAACAAAAATCTAAAGCAACTTGAGGATAAAGGATTTTTTTTTAAAAAAAAATGAGGCTTTATTTTCAGAACTTAACAGAGACATTATTTTTGGAGCTGCTGGTAATTTGGGCATCACCATCCAAGAAAGATAGGGACAAAATCGAGCCTGGTTGGAGGCTACTAAGATGGTGTTGAGTCTAACCAAGCAACGAACTCTACAAAAATGGCTAAAGGATCTGGGTATGTACACATTCCAGACACTACCAGGCTAGTATCTGCCCTAATTTATTGCCAAGTAGCATCCTGCAGGACATATTCCAACTGAATGGAAACAAAACCACCACAATCTTCAGAACTGCCACACACCTTATGCCACATATTTATTATGCCGCTTCTCTTTGTTACCACTCAAACAAAATTGATATTTTACAACATTAATATTGGTAAATGTTTATGAATGCTAAGAACAAATAAAGATGAAAATGCAGCCCAGTATGAGGGGGAAATGTTACCAGCAGCAGGAATATAAAAACAATAGAGAAGATCTTCAGATGCAGAAGGGGGACTTGGGTTATAAGGATAGGGTTATAAACATAGTTTTGGGGAATTAAGCATTACTTTCCATGAATGCGTGTGTTGGGTACATAGAATATATGTATTGTTGCCCACCAGAGGAGGTTGGGGAGGAACATGGCCCAGTCCTGGAGTCTGGGGAAGGCTCGGATGAGGGCTCTGTGTCGAAGGCAGAGAGAGGGCCAGGGCCATCTGACAGTTATCAGCTGCCTTCAGAGTCAGACATCAGTGGGGCAGAAGAACAGCTGGAGCCTGTTCCCAGTGTGCGCATGTGCAGAGTTATTTCCCAGAGGAAATAAAAGAGGAGCAAAAGGGGAGTGGAGTTTGCAGGAGACAATTAGTTCGCTTCATTGGTTCATGACTTTCCGAGGCTCCTTGCCACGTTTTGCAAATATCGGCCTGGCAGCTCTCCAAGCCAGATAAGGTCTGTGACTATAAATCCTCCCTTGAAGATCTTTGCTGGATGTGAATGAGCAGAATTCTCAGTCAATTAGTAAAAGGGGTTTTTGTCAGGACAAGGAATCTGCTTCAGGCTCTTGGGAAGCCTCCGTCAGAACACACACACACACACACACACACGCACGCACGCATGTACACACACATCATATGGCAGAGCAACTAAAATGGGCTCTCCTCTGCACGCAGATACTTTGCTTTGCAGGAAGCAAGCAAACCAACAGCTGGACATTCAAGGTTTCTGCCTGGCATTTAATATATACTTCATATTTACAGCATAATGACTTTTCAATCTCACTAACTTCCATTTCAATGCAGAGGCTCTGACTGTATTGCCTTCAGCTTAAGTGCTAACTACAGCTTCACGCTGATAAATATTTTAGAACTCTGGAACTTTTAAGCTCCGCTGGAATCAAGCTGGCCAGCTGCAGCTCCAGCTGAGAGAGTGAGAAAATGGCTCAGATTATGCCATTGGTCTTGCTCCTTTCCAAAATGCTGAGCACATTTGCAAAAGGTCGGAGTTTGGTACACAAACAACTGGTGCCTAAAGCTCCAGGCTAGAAACCAGGTGACTGGGATCTTAGGCATGAAAGGCGGTTGGGTGACTTGGGGCCAATCACTAGGAAATGGTGAAATCTAGTCCTGCCTTGGGTATGAAAATTGGTTGGGTGACTTGGGGCCAATCACCAGGGGATGGTGAGTTCTAGTTCCACCTTAGGCATGAAAGTCAGTTGGATGACTTTGGACCAATCACCAGGAAATGGTGAATTCTAGTCCCACTTTAGGCATGAAAGTTGGGTGGGTGACTTAGGTCCAATCACCAGGAGACAGTGAGTTCTAGCTCTGCCTTAGGCACAAAAGGCAGCTGGGCCAGTCCCCCCGCTCTTATCCCAACCCACCCTACAGGGTTGCTGTGGGGAAATAGGAGGATTAAGGAGGATTAGGTATAGTTGCTGCCTTGATTTACTTGTAATAAAGGTGGGATAAAAATCTAATAAATAAGCAAGTATGGTAGTTAGAAAAAGGCTGGGCAGGCTTGCAGCTCCCAAGAGCCTTTGTCCACTTTCCTGCTTAAAGAATTATTTGCCTCTCCAGTAGCCTGGGGTAGGAAAAACAGCCGAAGCCCTTGCTTGCTTGTGGCTGTGCAGGCACCACACAGAGGGATTTGGGGATCTGTCCTGATTTGATTTGACTTGCAGATTCAAGATTCCAAGAGGATATCATTCGATCGGAGTTTCAAGGGCAAAGCGATTCGATTCCAGCTTATTTGAGATGCAAGATTTGATTCGGGGGGAAAAAAAAAACAAATTGTGTCCATTGCTATCATGGGGAAGGCATCAAAATGCCTGCAATGACATTTTGGCAGAACTGGATGAAAACTGCAGAGATAGTAGACTCTCCAGAGGGCATTAAGCCTGCCAAGTTTCAGCTGGATCTCTTTGAGGGTTATATTGCAATAAACATTTGAAGCGTTCCCCCTGCACCTCTTTTAAGGCAGAAATGCCAGGCAGGCACAACAGAGAGCATAGCAGCCTCCAAATTACACAACTGTAACAGTTGTGCTGCATCCGTGTGGCGAGTGGCCTCCTCCAATTTAGAAAATGAGATTCTGCAGGAGGAGGTTAAAAGCCTTTTTCCCACTTGTTCCTCTGGAGTGTCAGAGCACCAAAGATGGGTCTCTGCCCAGCCCCAGGAGGGGTGGAGGGCAGGGAAGAGGTCTCAGCTTGGCTGCCCTGCTTTCTGGCTTTTCTGGCCTGAGGAGTGATACAGCAAGTTGGCAAGCTCGGCCCCTCCAAGTGGGGTAAAAGGTAAAGGTTTCCCTTGCACATGCGCGCTAGTTGTTCCCGACTCTAGGCGGCAATGCTCATCTCCGTTTCAAAGCCAAAGAGCCAGCGCTCTCCGAAGACGTCTCTGTGGTCATGTGGCTGGCATGACTAAACATCGAAGGAGCACGGAACGCTGTTCCCTTCCCACCAAAGGTGGTTCCTATTTTTCTACTTGCATTTTTACATGCTTTCAAACTGCTAGGTTGGCAGAAGCTGGGGCAAGTAACAGGAGCTCACTCCGTTATGCGACATTAAGGATTTGAACCGCCGACCTTTCTGATTGACAAGCTCAGCGTCTTAGCCACTGAGCCACCGCGTCCCTGTCCAAGTGGAGTAAGTATCACCAATTGTGGCTTGTTTGGAGGCAGAGCTGGCTGACAAGGCTTCGTTGTCGTTAAAGGTCTATGGAGATTCTCCGTCATCCAGGCTGTGGTTATCCCAAAGCTGCTTTTTTTTTTCAAGAGGCAACTGGACTTCCTGGTTTTTCTCTGAAGACATTTCGCTTCTCATCCCAGAATCTTCTTCAGCTCTGACTGGATGGTGGGGAAGGGAAGGATTTATGCTCCTTGCAGACAGCTGATCATTTGCATTCTTTTAACAAGAAGTTGTGGGAGCTTCATCCCTAGAAGCTTTCAAGAAGAGGCTGGACTGCCATCTGTCAAAAATGGTGTAGGGTCTCCTGCATGGACGAGAGGGTTGGACTAGATGACCTACAAGGTACCTTCCAACTCTGTTAATCTGTACTTTTATCTGTATCTGATATCCAGATGTCAAATTGCTAGGCAATCACAGCCTGGGGGAGGAGAAAAGATGTTGGTGGGTGGAGATGTGCATTCAAAGACAGCTGCAGGCCACGGGGCCAAGGATGAATAAATAGCAATAGCACTTAGACATATACTACGCCTCAGTGCTTTACAGCCCTCTCTAAGGGGTTTACAAAGTCAGCCTCTGGCCCCTAACAATCTGGGTCCTCATTTGACCCACCTCAGAAGGACGGAAGGCTGAGTCAACCTTGAGCCTGGTGAGATTCGAACTGCCAAATTGCAGTCAGCCAACAGTACTGCATTCTAACCACTGCGCCACCACTGTGACTCATTACCTTGGGGGGGGGGAACCCCATCCATTTCCAATCAAGCACATTAAACTGGGCTATTTGGACTTCAAATGTTTAACAGAACTCATTCCAAGAATTTCACTGTACCATTACTTGTACATTACGGAGGCATTTTTGTGTATGAGATGGGAAGTGTGTAAAGTTGCATTTGCTTCCTCCATCATTGCCTTGCCCAAGTAATGCATGCAACTGAATTTGAAGGGAGGGGACTATCTTTGAGCCCTTTATAACCTGCAGCAAACAATGAACTATAAGAGTTGTAGCATCCTCTTCCCATGAGAGACCCACCATACACAATAAAGGCATTTGAAACCAAAACTGCCCAACAATGCAAATTGCCTAATTAGTATTTTGACTGGACAGTGTGCATAAACTGAACCTTCTCTCAGTGAAGAACCACATTCCATAATAGGGGTGTGTGTGAAAAATCCTCTCTCATAGAAGATTGGGGTTGAAAGGAACTGTTCTGGCCCAGCTGCCCACACACAACAAACTCAAAATATTCCTTTATTAGGAATGCCAGCAGCCCCGGCAAAAAGTTTCTCTCGCAGACTAACACGTCCATCTGGGAGGGAGATGAAAAGTTGTCTGCCACGCCTATTCATCTCCACCCCCTGCCTTTTATCCCCAGAGCTAGAACGAGGCTTTGCTAGCTAGCAGCAGTAGTTCTTCCATCCCAAGGACCAGCCCATAGATTTCCATTGCTCTCCTCTCCTCTGCCTTCTGCACATCTCCAGATCTGGGGGCTGTTGACTCTCCATCTGAGAGCTGACGTACAGCCCAGGCTCTGCCTCCCTCCCTCCCTCCCTCCCTCCCTCTCTCATTCTTTCTCTGCATGCTCCATTTCCTGTTCCCCTTCAGATCTCCCAAGTTGTCTGATGCTGACCCTGACTCCCACGCCTCTTCCTCCTCTGATTTGGCTGCTGGAGGGGCCAGCAGCTGACAGGCCACAACATGGACCACCAAGGCCCTCACTGGTCCACAGACTCCTTTTGGCCAACTCTATGTCCAGAATTTTCATCTTTCATTCTGTCAACATTATGGCTCCAGTCTCGTCAGATCACAACTTCTGTGATGCCCAGCTCAGCAGAAGACCCAAGTGAAGTAAACCTCCTCAACATAAGCCTATTCAGTTCTGTTTGCTAGCAAGCCTACTTTTCAAACCCCTGTTCATCTCCTCATGGTGGCAAGAAGACAAAAAGCAGACTATTGCAAGAGGCTCTATGACAACGTGCCATGGCCAACTCATCACAGCCAATTTGCCATGACCAACTCACTGTGGGGCAACTCGCTGTGGCCAATTTGAGGAGGGATAACTTGCCACAGGACGAGAGCTACAGTAATGTCAAAGAAGTAAAATAGAATTATAAAAAAAAGAACGCTAAAGGATTTTAAACAACTAAGTTGAATTGCCAAATTGTCCTGAGCGAGTTGGTCATGGTGAGTTTTCCCATTCCGATTGCAAAAAGTGAAAGACCAGTCATGCAAACATTTAATTAACTTTTTAAACATTTTGGGAGAAATGTGCAAAAACTACACATCCTTGGGGGAGGGGGGAATAATATGACAAAGCATGGATGGATCAGTAGCAGAGACTAATTTGATTCTGTATTTAATAACGGCAGCAAGACTCTTGGTGGCGCAGTATTGGAAGAAGAAAGATTTACCTACAATTCAAGAATGGACTTTGAAAGTTATGAACTTAGCCGAAATGGCCAAAATCTCAGCATATCTCAAAGAACATTCAACCGAGAGATATAAACGAGACTGGAAAAAGTGGATTGATTACATAAAAAGTAAATATGGGACTAAGAAACTCCAGATAGCTTATGCTTAGTATCAGTAATAATTTAAATTGTTTAAAATTTGGGTAACAGTAAGAAGCTGAGTTCAATGTAGAGATATTTTAGACTGTGATTGTTCAAAAATTATACCACGTATGGTCTTTGGGAAGTCGGGGGGAGGGAAGGGAGGTGGGGATTTAGGGGGAGGGGGGAGGGGGGAAATACAATATGTGTTAAATTCCATGATTGTATTTGTATACTGTGGCTTTTCAATGTTAGTGCGAAAATAGAACAAACTGAATATACTGGAAGGTAATAGATACCGAAGGAAAGAGTCGAGTGAAAGAAGAAGGAGGGTGGAGAGGGTGAGAGAGAGGAGGAGGAGAAGGGAGGGAGGGAATGGAGAGGGAGTGATAGGGTTAAGGTTAGAAAGAAGGGGAGGGGAAGTAGGCGTAGAGGGGTGTGTGAGAAGGAAGAATGAAAGTTGGAGGGGGTTGAAAGAGGGTGTATGGCAGGCTAAGGTGGTATACTGGGTTTGTATTGTAGAGGGCATTTTCTATATAAGTGAGGGCCGTGTTTATTATTCAATGTTATATGCCCTGATTAAGCACAGTGAATATGTGATTGTATAGAATGAAAACATAATAAAATATATATTTAAAAAAAAAAAAAAAGCATGGATGGATCCACTAGCCTGCCTTGCCCAGCAAAATATATACAATAAAAGCTCTTGGGCACTTCAAATTAAGCCTTCCAAGTAAAGAGAAAATGAATGGAAAGCATTCTCTCCTATGAGACATTAAGTCCATTCATCTAATAATTCACAACATCATCTAGGGTCATTGCTGTGATATAAACACGTTAATGATACATTATCAAAGCAATGGCTGGATTATGCAATAAATCACTAAGGCAGTGAATCACATTATAATGGAAATGGTTGCAACATTTAGTCAATTCAGAAACAAAAAAACAAAAAAAACCCCACCAAGCAAAAGATTCCACATAAAAACATGCTTTGTGATGGGGACATAAGGGTAGAGATGGTTTGAAGTGAATTTCCCATAGAACAACTCAATGAAGTAGTGTAAGTTCAGAAGACATAGAGACCTGGCCTATAGAATCACTGTCAGATCTGCCATCTTTGGTGTGGTGCCTCGCTGGCATCCTGCCATCAAAGGCTAGGAGGGAGGGGGAGATGGGGAGGGACAAATGGGCAATCAACCTACATGTATATATGATGGGAAATTGGGAGGGGTGAAATGATAAAGAGCAGGGACACTTAGAGTGAGATTGTGCCAGTATCCAAGGCAGTGCACCCTGAGAAAGAATATGGATTATCTCAAACACCTCAGCGTTCTCAAAACACCTAGATGAATCTTCATTGGTTGAAGACAGACTGGTCATGGAGGGGAGGGGGAGTGTAGGGCTGGGGTGTGGGGAAACTTTCTGTATCTTTGGCGCATGGGAAATTTAGTTCTAGCCTGACTCTGCTGCAACCAACATCTTTTAGTAAAAGAACTATCACTTCAACCAAATGGAATCGAGGGTTTTTCTTTCCTAAGAGACCGGACTGGGGCAGGTCTGACAGTAGCTGAGCCTGACACGAATGAATGGATAACATCATCATCAACATAAAACACCCTTGCATGCATGTTAATTTGGAAATAAGTTACACCATACTCAGTGGCTTTTTACCCCACATAAATACAAGATTATGATTTTAAACTTGCTTACATTGGAATTTATGTTCCCCCCACCCACCCGAAGGGTAATTTCTGTGCCAGATACAGAGCTGGGGAGAGATTCCATATTGAAGAAAGTTTCTGAACTTGGAGAACTGGAGGTGGAGAATAGATCCCCACATCTATTCTCCACCTCCAGATCCCCTCCCCTCCTCCTCCCTCTGCTCTCCATCCCCGCTGCTTCCCTATGGAAGAGAGCAAAGCCTTTGTCAGCTCATCCATTACAGAAACACACCTCATCCTCGTCTTGATTTCCTTTCTCTTCCTGTGAGCGAGATTGCCAAGGTTGCAAAATTACCCTTATTCTCGTTCTAATGCACGATCGCACAGGAAAAAAAAACCCGACAAAAGGAACCTGCAGAGCTAAAAGAGCCAGAATGGTCTTTTAGAGGAACTGGGATGACTATATATATATATACATACTGCACTCCAAATGACTGGGGATAACAGAGCGCAGGAGACGCTGGCAGGAATGGTAATCGACAGTAGCAAAGCGGCAATTTGATTGCCGGGGACCGAAGAGAAGCATCCAACTTGGAAAGGCCTCCTCCGGACTCCCGCTTAACTCAGAAAGCTTCGGCCCAGTTAGAAATGGCCCATTCAAAGGGTAATTGGACACCTGCTTCCTAAGCCGTGCTATCCAGGGGTGAAGCTAGGAAAGAGCGTGATGAATAACAAGGAACTGAGGCCATGGGAAACCCACTCTAAGACAGCAGGGGGAAGTGGAAAATAAGCAACTACCAAGCCAAAGAAGTCAACAGCTCAAGAAGTTGAAAGCAAAGTTGGAAGTCAGGGTCACTGCTCCTAAAAGTCAGCCTTCAAGGGACCGGTCTGGATGAAAAGTGGGCTAGACCAGGAGTGAAATTCAACAGGTTCTGACAGCTTGTGGAGAACAGGTAGCAGAAATTTTGAGTAGTTCAGAGAAGCGGCAAATGCCACCTCCGGCTGGCCCCAGAGTGGGGAGGGAATGGGGATTTTGCAGTATCCTTCCCCTGGAGTGTAGATTTTGCAGTATCCTTCCCCCAGGAGTGAGGAGGGGTTGGGGATTTTACAGTATCCTTCCCCTGCCACGCCCACCAAGCCACACCCACTGAACCGGTAGTTTAAAAAATTGAATTTCACCACTGGGTTAGACTCCCACCAGTCTATTTTAAGAAATACTTCACAGGAAGCCTGAGAGAAACGTTGGGCGCATTCCAGCTGAAACAAAGGCGAAAATGAAGCCAGTGATCGACATGAAGGTACTCTGGGTGAAAGAGAAGGGATTTGGAGAGGTTTCCAGTCGAGCTGCAGCTAAGGAGGCGTGCTTGACTGTACAGCTGCAGTCTGAAATCTGTTTGCAAATAGTCAGTTTTATTTGTGACTCATTTTCTTTGTAAATCAGGAACTTGGAAAATTCACCTTTTGAGTACAGGTCGTCCTCAACTTACGGCCACAATTGAGCCTGATGTTTATATTGTTAAGCGAGTGTCGCCCATTTTATGTCCTTTTTTACCACAGTTGTTCAGTGAATCACTGCAGTTGATAAGTTAGTAACCCAGGTGTTAAGTGAATCTTGCTTTCTTCTTGATTTGGCCTCCCAAAAGGTTGCAAAAGGGGGAATCACGTAATTTTGGGAAACAGCAATGGTCGTAACTATGAATCCATGGCCAAGTATCTGAATTCTGATCATGTGACCAAGGGGATGCTACAGAGGTTCTCAATGTGAAAAATGGTCCTAAGTTGATGATAGATAGATAGATAGATAGATAGATAGATGATAGATAGATAGATAGATAGATAGATAGATAGATAGATAGATAGATAGATAGATAGATGAGAGAGAGAAAGAGAGAGAGAGAGAGAGATGTAGGTTGGTAGGTAGAGAGAGTGATACATGATAGATAGATAGATAGATAGATAGATAGATAGATAGATAGATAGATAGATAGATAGATAGATAGATAGATAGATAGATAGATAGATAGATGATAGATAGAAGATAGATGATAGATAGATAGAAGATAGATGATAGACAGATAGACAGACAGACAGACAGAGATATAGATAGATAGATAGATAGATAGATAGATAGATAGATGGATGGATGGATGGATGGATGGATGGATGGATGGATGGATGGATGGATGGATGGATGGATAGATGGATGATAGATGGATGGATGGATGGATGGATGATAGATGGATGGATGGATGGATGGATGGATAGATAGATGATAGATAGATGATAGATAGATGGATGGATGGATGGATGGATGGATGGATGGATGGATGGATGGATGGATGGATGGATGGATAGATAGATAGATAGATAGATGATAGATGGATGGATGGATAGATGGATAGATGGATAGATGGATAGATGGATAGATGGATGATAGATGATAGATAGATAGATGGATGGATGGATGGATGGATGGAGAGATAGATAAATAGATAGATAGATGTAGATAGATAGAGATATATAGATAGAGATAGACAGACAGACAGACAGATATAGATATAAAAATATACATAGACACGCACACACAGATATATTCAGTGCTGTTGTAACTTTGAACTGTCACTAAATGAACTGTTGGGACATCGAGGTCTACTTGTGCAATTGTTGTTTCTAGTTAGTTTCACTGACAGGAGGGGGGAAAAATAGCACTCAACCAAAGCAAAAGGAATCGTTCCAACTGGGCCAGAGAAATCAGCCTTAAAATGCCACTGAATATCAATGCCGGAACGCCTCCTGTGTGTGTTGTGTGTTTCTCCAGAAATGGGTTACTTGCCAGCTCTCACCCTTCCCCAATATCCTGATGCAGCTCATGCCTAAAAATGTAATACCTGTAGATATAAATGTAAAGATTGGTATGTTGACTTCAGACATGTGAAGAGAAGTGCGTAATTAAGTGTGAATTTTCATGCATGGGAATGTTTGCCGTAATACCACCCCTGGTGTTTTCTACCTGTCACCCGGCATTCAGACGCTGGCATATTTCAGCTCTAAGTGCTAATTAATTAAGGTGATTGCGACTGTGGCTGATGATGGGCTTATAATAGACTTTATCTGCAGCTAAGAGGGAGTGGCAAGAGATTAAAGGGAGCTTAAATGCTCTCTTAATTGAGTGCCAATGGAAACCTCTGGATCCTGCGTAAACTGCCCTCTGTTCCCTTCCCTTCCTTGAGCATGGAAGCATCTGAAGCAACAGAGGGGGCTCCGTGGAGCCCCGAATATGTCATGTCCTTTGGCTCCTCACCATCTGTTAGTTCTTGAAAGGCACAAACAAGCCACTGGCAGTAGTAATAGTCATTATAGTAGTAGGGAAAGGGAAGGAAGATCTTTTGTGAAATTCCACCAAAATAAGGTTGTGAAGGTGGTGAAACAGTGAGGTTTTGCAGATCAGCAGGATTCTACCCAGAACTTATCAAGTGCAATCTCTGAATCAGAATAGAGCTGGAAGAGACCTTTGAGGTCTTCCAGTCCAGCCTCCTGCTCAAGCAGCAGGCCCTTTATCCATGATGGCGAACCTATGGCATGTGAGCCATTTGTTAGGGCATGCAAGGTGTTGCCCTGTCAGCTCCAGTGCCCATGCGTGTGCTGGCCAGCTGACTTCAGCCTTCTTTTGTTCTTTTCTTTCCTTGAAGCCTCCAGAGCATGAAAAACCAACCCTATGGGCAAACCGGAAGTTCAGGAATGCACTTCCGTTTTGCTAATAGGGCCATTTTTTGCCCTCCAGAGCATTCCAGAGCCTTCAGGTGGCTTCCCTGAAGGCTCCGGAGGTTGAAATATGGCCCTACGGACAAGAAGTCACCATTCCCAAACTTCTGGGTTCTCTGTAGGGCCATTTTTCGTCCTCCAGAGCCTTCAGGGAAGCTCCTGAAGCCTTTGGAAGGCCTCCACGGGGCTGGTGGGGGGCTGTTTTTGCCCTCCCAGGCTCCTAGAAACCCTCTAGAGCCAGGGGAGGGTGAAAAAGGGCGTTGGTACTTACCTGATACGCCTCTTCTCATAGTGGGGGTGTGTGCCACTTCCTCTCCAATGGGTGAGAAGGGTCTGGACAGAAGTTGGGCAAAATCAGTTCCTGGGCTCGATGGAAGCAGGAGCACACCTTGGGAATGAAGGATGGATCCAGCCGTAACACCACCCTATCTTGGTGAAAGACACAGAGATCCTCCCTGGTGGACAGGCCTGCAGTTCAGATATCCGCCTGGTGGAGGTGATGGCCACCAGGAACCTTCAGGGTCAGGAACTTAAGGGAAACTGTTTGTAATGGCTCAAACGGAGCGCCCGTTAGAGCGTCCAATATCCTGTGTAAATCCCAGGAAGGGTACCTGTGTACCGTAGGTGGTCTGAGATTGGAGGCCCCCTTAAGGAATTGCCTGACCATGGGGTGGTGTGTCAGGCTCTGGTTTCTGCCACACAGGAGAACTGATGAGATGGCTGAAACCTGTCTCCTAATTGTGTTAGGAGCTAACCCTCTATACAGGCCCGCCTGGAGGAAGTCCAGAACCTGTGGCACCGTAGCCTGGATGGGGTTGTACCCCCGGGAGTTGCACCAAGAGTCAAAGGCCTGCCACGTGGAGCCATAGATGCGCTCTGTGGAGGGTCTGCGGGCAGCCTGGATAGTCCTTATCACCCTGGGGGAGAAGAGGTCTTTCCTCAGGATGCTCCGTTCAATCGCCAAGCAGTCAACTGGAGCCATTGAGGATCCGGGTGCTCCAGCGCCCCCTGGCTGAGGGATATCCTCTCCTGGGGAATTCTCCAGGGCCTCTCCACCGACAGAGACTGGAGATCTGCAAACCAAGGCCTCCGGGGCCAATGAGGAGCCAACAGAACCACTTCGCCCCCTCCTGAAGGATCTTCCGTATGACCCTGGGAATCAGGGGCAAGGGAGGAAAGGCATACAAAAGACCCCTGGGCCATGAGCTCCACAGAGCGTCCGTCCCTTCCGCCCCCCGTGTCCGGTACCTGGAGAAGAACCTCGGGAGCTGAGTGTTGAGGGGAGTGGTGAACAGATCGACCTCCAGGCGCCCGAAGCGCTCGGCCACCTCCTTGAATATCGCAGGCTGTAGCCTCCACTCTGAGTTGTCCACCTCGGCCCAGCTGAGCCAGTCGGCCCTGGTGTTGTCCACCCCCGCTATGTGTTCTGCCCTCAAAGACTGGAGGTTCCTTTCGGGCCACTGACCCAGACGTTTGGCCTCCTTCATGAGGGCCCTTGATCTTGCCCCCCCCCTGTCTGTTTATGTGAGCCTTGGTGGTGATATTGTCTGTGAGGACTAATATGTGCTGGCCCCTGACCGAGTTCTGGAACCGTAACAGAGCCAGGCCGACCGCTCTGAGCTCCAACCAGTTTATGTTGTGAGTCCCTTCCGCCTGAGTCCACTCTCCTTGCGCCATCTGAGCCAGCAGATGGGCACCCCACCCACTCAGACTGGCGTCCGTCGTTACCGTCAAGCGGTCTGGTGTCCAGAAGGTTTCGCCCTTCGTGATCGCTGGGGACGTCCACCAAGTCAGGGAGCGGGAGACCTCTACCGGGAGAAGTACCTTGGTCTGCGAACAGCTCGTGCGCCTTCGCTGGAACAGCAAGAGGAACCATTGGAGATCTCTGGTGTGGAGGCAAGCCCATGGGACGATGCCAATGGCGGAGACCATGGTGCCTAGTAGTTTAGACAGAGTGGCTAAGGACACCTTGCGCTTCCTGGCTATCGAGGAGGCTAGCTGTCTAAGCGCTATCTGTCTGTTGGGCGACAGGAAGACCATGCCCACCTGGGTGTCTATTCTGGCTCCTAGGTGAATCAGACTAGTAGAGGGGTGGAGGTGACTCTTGGCTAGGTTCACTGTAAACCCGTGGTCCCTCAGGACTGTCATGGTGACGTCTAGGTCTCGCAGAGCGCCCCTAAAGGAAGATGACTGCAGGAGCAGATCATCCAGGTAACATTGGATGCGCACCGGGACCTGTCTCAGGTGCGCTGCCAGCGCTGCCATTACCTTTGTGAATACCCTCGGGGCCGAAGACAGCCCGAAGGGGAGGGCCCGGTACTGATAGTGGTGTCCCATGTAGCAGAACCTGAGATACTTACGGTGATCCTGGGCAATGGGAATGTGCAGATAGGCCTCAGTGAGGTCTATAGAAGTGAGAAAGTCTCCTTGTCTAACCCCCTCCAAGATAGAGTGTAGGGAGTGCATCTTGAACCTCCTATAGCGAATGGAACGGTTCAGGCGTTTCAGGTCAAGGATCGCTCTCCAGCCCCCAGAGGCCTTGGGGATGACAAACAGGATGGAATAGTGCCCCTGACCCTGTTGCTCTGGAGGCACTGGCTGGATCGCCCTGATCTCCAACAGGTGTTGGATGGCTTCCTGCATCAGCAGCCTCCGGGTCGGGTTCTTAGAAACCGGACATATCCGGAAGAAGCTCGGGGGACTGGAAAGAAATTCGAGTGAAAGGCCATGCCTGATGGTCTTCTGCACCCATCTGTCAGAGGAGGTGAGGTCCCAGCAGTCAGCGAAGTGCGCTAAGCACCCCCCAATGGGGAGAACGCTGGACCTAGCTTTAATTTCTGCGGAAGGAGCGCCCCCCTCCGCCTCCTCCGCCCCCTTGAAAGGGCCGCTTCTGCTGCCTGCCTCTTTGCTGTCTGTCTGGGTACCTCTGTCTAGCAGGGAATCCCCCCTGATACTGCCTGCTTCCAGAGAAACCTGCCTCTGACCCCCTAAGGGAGTCCTGACCCCGAAAGAAGGAACCAGAGTCCTGACCCCGGGAGTAGGAGAGTCTGGGGTATGGAGTCGACCTGAAGCTGCCTTTCTTCTGGGCAGTGGCGAGGACCTTCCTCTTGTCCTTGTTCTCAATCAGGAACCGGTCCAGAGCCGAGCCAAAGAGGGAGTCCCCTGTGAAGGGGGCCGAAGCCAGGCGCCACTTGTGACGAACCTCTGCCTGCCACTGTCGAAGCCACAGCAGCCTGCGTGATGCCACCGACAATGCGATCGCCCTGGAAGCAAATCTGGCTGCAGCCAGGGTGGCATCCGATGAGAACTGGATGGCCGCTGCCAGCCTGTTGATGTCCTGATGTGACCGGGCATCTGCTATGGGGGTGTGTTGCTGTAGCTCCTGCAGCCACAGCAAGGAAGATCTGATGATGAAAGAGGCTGTGGTGGATGCTTTCACAGCCCAGGCCGCTGCTAGATGACCCCTCTGCAAGGTGAGGTCTGCCTTCTTGTCCTTCGCCTTCAAGGCATCCTCTGGCTCCCCAGGCATGTTGGTGGATGTATGAAGAGCCACGATTGGATCATCTATGGCGGGCTGTGCAAGTAGCTTAGCCAGCTCTTGGTCCATATTGAAGAACACCCTGTCTGAAGAGGAGGGTGAGGGGCCAGTTGTAGGAGATGCCCATTGGCGCCTTATCAGGTCGGGAAGGTCTTGGGCGTAGGAACGGTGTCTGCCTCGATGGCCTGCTCATCGAAGATGTTCTCCGCTGAGAAGCCCTGGCGTTGGGGTGTGGCCTCCGCTCTCTGTTGCCTAGCTTGACCGTTGCCTTGGCCTTGAAGAGCAGGGACTTAAACAGTGAGGGCTGGAACAACCCGGTGAATGTGGGTTTAGGAGGAGGCATGCTTTCATCCTCTGATAGCTTGAGTTCTCTGATCTCGCCTTCCTCACTTTCATTGTCACTGTCCTCCTGGGATGAATCTGAGGAGCTGTGAATTTCTTCCTCCTGGGCTTCTGGGAATTCAGGAGCCCTGGGGGTGGGTGGGAGGAGGGGCCCCCTGAGGCTGTGGCTGTTGGAATGCTGCAGCCATGTATTGCTGAAAAGCCTGCATCATTAATTCCTGGAAGTTGGGGGCCCCTGTGGGAGGTGCTTGGTTGGGGCTGATGCCCCCCTGAGCAGGGGGGGGGCTGCCGAAAAGGGGAAAGCCAGTAGGCAAGGCTGTCCCCACAGTAGGGGTGGTAGGGGATTGCCACCCCTGAGTAGAGCCCCAAAGTCCCGAGGTGTCTATAGGGATCCTTGCTGGCAGGGCTGGATTCTCCCCTGAGCCTCCACTGGATAAGGGAGTGCCTGGATTTTCTCCCCCTTTGCCTGATGGCTGGCTGCTTTGTTGCAAAGCTTCTCTAAAGCCTTATGCCTCCTCCGCTCGTATTTAGAGGGCTTGGAGGGCTTGTGACCCCTCCCTTCCTCTGAATCTGCCCTGGGGGAAAGGTGCTTGGTTTTGCATTTAGCCTTTCCTCTCCCCCCCTCCTCGGGCAGTCTCTGGGGAAGCCACTGACCTGGATGCTTGCTCTTCTGCCCCTCCGGTGGGGCTGCAGTCCATGTTTGCAGCTGCCTGGGATTCTCCTTCCTGGCAGCTGCTGGGCGCAGCCATCTTGGACCACGTGGGTCCTCCCGGCTTCAAAATGGTGCTGACCGGCTTGCAAAGGGGCGCGAAATTTAAAAGTGCCTGAAGAGAGCCTTGTGCTCCTGAGAGCTTGCCACATGCGCTCCCAGCCGGATTCTCTTCCTCCTGCCTCTCCTCCGATGCCGCTGTGGCCAGGAACAGCTTCTTCAGCTTCCTCATGATCCTCTGGCCACGTGGAGGCAGCGCGGGCACTCCAGGGCGTTTGGAAGCCCTGGTTCGTCGCTCAACCCTTGAGGGGAGCAACGGAGCACTCCAGCGACTTACAAGCCTCAGCGGTTAGGGCTGCCTGCTAGAGGCTTTTGCCCGTCCTCCTGCTGCCCGGCCAAGCTCCTCACTGAGAGTCTTCGGATGTCCTCAGTGGCCAGGGCAGCGTGCCGCCCCGGGGGGGCTAGTGGCAGTCCCAATCCTGCAGGAGGAGGCTGTGTGCAAAGCAGGGAGGCAAAACTCGACGGGTCCAAATGAATTTTCCTTTAGATCCTAGTAAATTCCTGGAGCTCCAGAATGAGCAACGTCTCATGAGTCAGAAAAACTGGGCATGCCCGGTTCCAGGGGGCGGAGCCCAAAGAGCTTATCTGACTCAATCCAATCACGAGAGGATAAGGTCAACCCATTCTGGATACTCCTCCCCCTCACTATGGAGAAAAACCATGCCAAAAGCAGGTGGAGTGTGCTGGTCATGCATGCATGCTGGCATGGGGGGAGGGTGTCCACGTGCACAGGCGCACTAGGTTGCACACATAGCATTACGGGTGTGGCACACCTGTGCACGACCCCTCTGCGCTCCCCCAGCTTTTGGCACAGGAGCCAAAAAAGGTTCGCCATCTGTGCCCTATATCATTTCAGACAAGTGGCTGTCTAGTTTCTTCTTAAAAACCTCTAGTGATGGGGAAACCAAAACTTCTGGCAGCAACTTCTGTTCCACTGGTGAATTGTCCTCACTCTTAGGAAGTTTGTCACATCCCATGGTCATACAGCATTTGTGACATTTTCCTCCCCAGAAAGTAGTGTTTATTTCTAGTTTTTAGAAAGCACCACCCCCTAACCAAAATAAATAAATAAAATAAAAATGAGTTTGTTTAATGACAAGTGTTGGCTTAATGACAGCAGCATCAGTAACCACCTACAGAAAAGGTTTTAAAATTGAGCGGGGTCATGTGATGGAGGTTCAATTATGGTCCTTAAGTTGAGGGCTACCTATCCTTCCACCTGCAATAACCTTTTCAACTCGCCCCCAGATCTCAGCTCCATCTCAGCATCCAGACTACCCCTTTGCACTAGGATATTTTAGCACTAGCAATAGCCCTTAGACTTGTATACCGCTTCACAGTGCTTTACAGCCCTCTCTAAGTGGGTTGCAGAGTCAGTTTCTTGCCCCCAATAATCTGGGTCTTCATTTTACCCACCTTGGAAGGAGGGAAGGCTGAGTCAACCTTAAGGCACTCTGGATTGAACTGCTGACAGTGGGCAGAGTTAGCCTGCAATAATGCATCCTAACCACTGCACCACCATGGCAGAATAGAAATAGAAATATTAGAAATAGAAGAAATATAAATAGCCTACTGCCCCCAACAATATGGGTCCTTATTTCACCGACTTTGGAAGGATGGAAGGCTGAGTCAACTCTGAGCGTGTCAATAGCATTCTAACTACTGCACACCATGGAAGGAAGAGAGGGAGGGAGTGGGGGAGGAGAGAGAAAAGGAATAGCACCAGCACTTAAGACTTACATACTGCTTCACAGTGCTTTACAGCCCTTTCTAAGCAGCCTCAGCCCCTTGCCCCCAACAATCTGGGTCCTCCTTTTACCAACCTCGGAATGATGGAAGGCTGAGTCAACCTTGAGCTGGTCAGGATCGAGCTACTGGCAGTGGGCAGTTATCCTGCAATACTTCATTCCAACAACTGTGACACCCCAGCTCTTATATTTTAAGTGCAAATATATAGAATTCCCTTCCACACCACAATGGCTTCTCACCTTGCATGCACGATGCTATTGATAATAAATGGCTGCTTAATTAAAAGACACTTATTGCAAACCCACTTAGTTTGTATAGCAGATGCTGTTATTGTTGTCGCAATAACCTATCATTGCAAAAGATGCATCAGCCCTGCTGGTGAATTGGGGGAAATT
The DNA here is from genome assembly GCF_051295495.1 of Thamnophis sirtalis. Classification (NCBI taxonomy): domain Eukaryota; kingdom Metazoa; phylum Chordata; class Lepidosauria; order Squamata; family Natricidae; genus Thamnophis; species Thamnophis sirtalis. The sequence continues at coordinate 66,125,389 of NW_028261382.1, forward strand.
TGAATAGCCTTTCTAAGCAGGAAAGAAAAACAAATAAATGGAAAGGTCATTTTTTGCATAATTCCCAGGGTATTTTGATAAGGCAGGCGATTGCACCAGTCCTACCATTTCTCCTTTTCTCTGACAGGTACACGGTTTTTGGTGAACCGGGGGGGGGGGAGGGGGAGGCAGGAAGAATGGTTTCAACAACAACACACTTGTTGAAATGTTAAGATCAGGGTCTGGGAGTTGTGTTGTCTTGGGAGGAAACAGAAAAAGTCTATACTCTGAGATTGCTGGCCTCCGCCAGCCATTCCAATGATGGGCGAATAGGAATACTATTTGCAAACCTGGAATCTCTGAAACTCATTGTGGCTAACAGTGCATGTATGATGCGCTTTGATTTCATAAAAGTTAATTACTTTCCATATTGCTGCGATAGATAGATCAATAGATAGATAGATAGATAGATAGATGATAGATAGATAGATAGATAGATAGATAGATAGATAGATAGATAGAGAGAGAGAGAGAGAGAGATAGATAGATAGATAGCAATAGCAATAGCAATAGCAATAGCAATAGCAATAGCAATAGCAATAGCAATAGCAATAGCCCTTGGACTTATATACTGCTTCACAGTGCATTTACAGCCCTCTCTAAGCAGTTTACAATCAGCCTCTTACCCCCCAACAATCTGGGTCCTCATTTTACCCACCTCGGAAGGAGGGAAGGCTGTGTCAACCTTCAGCTGGTGACACTCGAACTGTTGACAGTAGGCAGAATTAACTTGCAATACTATATTCCAACCACTGAGCACCATGGAAGGAAGAAGGGATGGAGGGAATGAAGGAAGAAAGGGAGGGAGGAAGGAAAGAAGGGCAATAGCAATAGCACTTCGACATATACTACTTCATAGTACATTTCCAGCCCTCTCTAAACAGTTTGCAGAGTCAGCCTCTTGCCCCCAACAATCTGGGCCCTCATTTTACCCACCTCAGAAGGATGGAAGGCTGAGTCAACCTTCAGCTGGTGACACTCGAACTGTTGACAGTAGGCAGAATTAGTGTGCAATACTACATTCCAACCACTGAGCATCATGGAAGGAAGAAGGGAGGGAGGGAAGGAAGGAAGGGAGGGAGGGAGGGAGGGAGGGAGGGAGGGAGGGAGGGAGGGAGGGAGGGAGGGAGGGAGGGAGGGAGGAAGGAAGGAAGGAATGGAATAGCAATAGCACTTAGACTTATATACTGCTTTATATATTCGTACATTTACAGCCCTCTCTAAGTGGTTTACAGAGTCAGCCTCTTGCCCCCAACAATCTGGGTCCTCATTTTACCCATCTTGGAAGGAGGGAAGGCTGAGTCAACCTTGAGCCTGGTGAGATTCAAACTGCCGAACTACAGCTAGCAGTCAGGTGAAGTAGCCTGCAGTACTGAACTCTAACCACTGCGCCACCTTGACTCTTACATATGTGTGTCCATCCTGAAGCTGTCTTAGTTGAAGCCATTTTGTCTGCTACACTGGAGCTGAGGATCAGGGAAGGGGAGATTTGAGATAGAGGGGTTTTGGTAGCCAAATCAAAATACTTTCTCTTGGGAACCAAGGATATTCTCACACCTGGTCAGAGGGAGGTGGAGTGATGCCACCCGGTTGTTGCCCTACATGATGATTGGCCCATGTAACTGATTGTTTTGAGAAAGTAGGAAAACTCTTACTTTTAATCAGGTGAAAAACGTGGGAGAGTCGGTTTTCACCAGATACAGTGGGGCAAAAAAGTATTTAGTCAGCCACCAATGGTGCAAGTTCTCCCACTTAAAAAGATGAGCCAAAAAAGACAAAAAAATGTTATCGAAGATCTACCAATTTTTGACCTGCCAAGATACTAATGAAGAGATGGACAAAAGCCTTCTAACAGTATGGGAGAGAAACCTAGGTTATGAAATTGAAATGGGCAAATGGTGGGATCTATGGAGTAAGACCATTAAACTTACAACTTCTACTGCATTCAAAGAAAACATATACAAGATGGTTTATAGGTGGCACTTCCCCCCAACGAGATTAGCTAAGATGTTTCCTGGGTTATCTCCATTGTGTTGGAAATGTGGAAGAAAGGATGGCACATTCTACCATATTTGGTGGTCCTGTACTGAGGCCACGAAATATTGGAAAAGGATTAAAAAATGGTTAAAAGAGGTTACCGGGGCAAACATTGAATGGAGACCTGAGAACCTGTTACTAAGCATCAAACCAGATAACATAAGCAGTTCAATATGGCATTTGAGCCTGCATATAATTGTGGCCGCAAGAATAACCTATGCACAACTTTGGAAATCCACCACTATACCGCCGGAAGATGCTTTAATTAAAAAGATCTACGAATGTGCAGAAATGGACAGAATGACGGGTTGGCTGAGGGACAAAGGAGAAACAGAACACTATCTTAGCTGGAACCTATGGTATATGTGGGCGACTAGGAGAACAGCAGGGACTTAAAATGGGGAAAGTTAACATAGGTACCGTAATAGATCCCTGAATCTTGCAATGAGAAGATGTGGCTTAGAGACCTAACAATGAGGAAAGAAAGAAAAACCAGGCTGTGAATGACTGTCACCGTGGAGGGGGGAGGGGGGGTTGTACGTTTAAAACGGTATTTGTATCTGTATGTTTTACTTTATATTGTTATGTATGATTTGTCTTGCTTATGTCGTTGTATTTATGTCGCTGTATTGTTTTTCCCGTTTTTTTAAAGGTAATAATGTTTAATAAAAATTATATTTAAAAAAAAAAAAAAAGATGAGCCAGGCCTGTAATTGACATCATAGGTACACCTCAACTACGAGAGACAAAATGAGAAAACAAATCCAGACAATCACATTGTCTGATTTGGAAAGACTTTTTTTTGCAAATTATGATGGAAAATATTTGGTCACCTACAAACAAGCAAGATTTCTGGCTTTCACAGACCTGTAACTTCTTCTTTAAGAGGCTCCTCTGTCCTCCACTCATTACCTGCAATAATGGCACCTGTTTGAACTTATTAGCAGTATAAAATACACCTGTCCACAACCTCAAACAGTCACACTCCAAACTCCACTATGGTGGAGACCAAAGAGCTGTCGAAGGACACCAGAAAAAAAATTGTAGACCTGCACCAGGCTGGGAAGACTGAATCTGCAATAGGCAAGCAGCTTGGTGTGAAGAAATCAACTGTGGGAGCAATAATTAGAAAATGGAAGACATACAAGACCACTAATAATCTCCCTCGATCTGGGGCTCCACGCAAGATCTCACCCGGTGGTGTCAAAATGATCACAAGAACAGTGTGCAAAAATCCCAGAAGAACCACATGGGGGACCTAGTGAATGACCTGCAGAGAGCTGGGACCAATGTAACAAAGGCTACCATCAGTAACACACTACGCCACCAGGGACTCAGATCCTGCAGTGCCAGACATGTCCCCCTGCTTAAGCCAGTACATGTCCGTCTGAAATTTGCTAGAGAGCATTTGGATGATCCAGAAGAGGATTGGGAGAATGTCATATGGTCAGATGAAACCAAAGTAGAACTGTTTGGTAGAAACACAAATCATCGTGTTTGGAGGAGAGAGAATGCTGAGTTGCATCCAAAGAACACCATACCTACTGTGAAGCACGGGGGTGGCAACATCATGCTTTGGCACTGTTTCTCTGCAAAGGGACCAGGACGACTGATCCGTGTACAGGAAAGAATGGGGCCATGTATCGTGAGATTTTGAGGGCAAACCTCCTTCCATCAGCAAGGGCATTGAAGATGAAACGTGGCTGGGTCTTTCAGCATGACAATGATCCCAAACACACCACCCAGGCAACGAAGGAGTGGCTTCGTAAGAAACATTTCAAGGTCCTGGAGTAGCCTAGCCAGTTTCCAGATCTCAACCTTTGGAGGGAGTTGAAAGTCCATGTTGCCCAGTGACAGCCCCAAAACATCACTGCTCTAGAGGAGATCTGCATGGAGGAATGGGCCAACATACCAGCAAAAGTGTGTGCCAACCTTGTGAAGACTTACAGAAAACATTTGACCTCTGTCATTGCCAACAAAGGATATATAACAAAGTATTGAGATGAACTTTTGATATTGACCAAATACTTATTTTCCACCATAATTTGCAAAAACATTCCAAATCAGACAATGTGATTGTCTGGATTTGTCTTCTCATTTTGTCTCTCAGAGTTGAGGTCTACCTATGATGTCAATTATAGGCCTCTCTCATCTTTTTAAGTGGGAGAACTTGCACAATTGGTGGCTGACTAAATACTTTTTTGCCCCACTGTATGTGCCAATATGGTATTTCCAATAAAAGTAACCTTTAAGGCACCAGTGTGCCTTGGACTCTTGCTTGCAATGGATTTATTACTTGGAACCTTGACACTATGTTCTCAACTTACAACAGTTTGCTTAGTGACCATTCAAAGTTACAACGGGCTGAAAAATGTGACTTATGATAGTTTTTCACAGTTATGACTTTTCCAGCATCCTTGTGATCATGGATCAAAATTGAGATGCTTGGCAACTGGTTAGAGTAGAGTAGAGTAGAGTAGAGTAGAGTAGAGTAGAGTAGAGTAGAGTAGAGTAGAGTAGAGTAGAGTAGAGTAGAGTAGAGTAGAATAGAATAGAATAGAATAGAATAGAATAGAAGCTGGAAGGGACTTTGGAGGTCTTCTAGTCCAGCTCCTTGCTCAAGCAGGAGAGCCTATACCATCTCAAACAAGTGACTGTCCAGTCCAATCAGGAGGCTGTGAGTTCAATCCTAGGTAGAGGCAGATATTTTTCTCTCTGGCCACAATGAAAATATATCTGCTGAATATAACTCCACATTGGCGACAGGAAGGGCATCCGGCCAGTAAATACTCAGCTCCACTCAGTTGCCCAGACTCCAGATGTGTTATCATCATTAAAAGATGATGACATGTGTGTGTGTGTGTGTGCGCGCACACACACACACACACACACACACACACACACAGCCATCAGCACTGGGCTCAGTACATGAGCCTGACCAAAGCATGAATTCCTTCCCCTGATTTGAAAACTGCTTTGATGCATTGCAAAAGCATATTGACCAGTCATTATGCAAATGACAGGGAATGATGCAATTTGCATGGTTTGTGTCATTTGTGTAATGTCATCTCTGCGGATGACACACTCTGCGATTTAATAGTCTATCAGGAATAATGGACGTCTATCCTATTAAACGGTCGGTTAAATCAACTGTATATTTTTATATTTCTCATTTTGAAGGGCTAACTTTGATGAATTATCTTCAAAACCAACTGTTGCCTAATCTCAATAAAGTATCAGGACGTTCACTCCGTGTGCTGGGAAAATGTGAAGAAAGATATTGAAATTAAAAAAAGGAAACAGAGAAGGGAATATCTTTGCAATCTGAATATCAGTTGGGCCAGCAAGCATCGCCAGCTTAGGAAAATCAGGGACCTTATGGTCTCTTCTTAAAAACCTCCAGTGATGAAGTGCCCACAATTTCTGGAGGCCGGCTGTTCCACTGGATGATTGTCCTCACTGTTAGGAAGTTTCTCCTTAATTCCAGGTTGCTTCTCTCCTTGATTAGTTTCCATCCGTTGTTTCTTGTCCAGCCCTCTGATCCTTTGCAGAACAATTCTTTGTAGCAGGGCCTCAAACAGCCCCTTTGATGAGGAATAGCTGCCCCCCCACATCCAAGAGCATGGAGAGTGGAGCAGATGGAAGCCTGGAGGAGTCTGTGAGGCTGCTGGCAAGGAGGCTTCCCCCTGTTAAGGGGGCTTAGTCCTGGTGACTATTGGACTCAGCTGGTGGGACTGTGTTCTGTTGACTGTGGATGGCTGTTTTCATCCTTTTTCTAATTATCCATCTTCAATGGATAATCAGAACTGCAGAAAAAACAGTTGCTATTGAACTGCCTTCCACTGAGGACCAGTATACTGCAAGAGTCAAAAAGAAAGCTGTGAAAATATCCACAGACCCCTCGCATCCTGGACAATAAATTGTTTCAACTCCTACCCTCAAAATGAGGCTATAGGGCACTGCACACCAGAACTACTAGTCACAAGGACAGATTTTTCCCCAAACGCCATCACTATGGTAAACAACTAATTCCCACAACATGGTCAAATTATTTACTAAGACTGTAGAACTATTCTTCTTCTCTTTCTTCCTAGTATCTATCTCCTCCCACTTATGACTATAACCATGTTGCTTGTATTTTTACAATTCATACATTTTTTTAGTTTCCTAGTATGATTTGATTGCTTATTTAGTACTCTATGACTATCACTAAGTGTTGTATCCTTTAAAGCCCTACATGGTCTAGGACCTGGGTACCTACGAGACCGTCTCCTGCCACATACCTCCCTTAGACCAATAAGATCACACAGGATGGACCTTCTCTGGGTGCTTTCAGCAGGACAATGCCGGCTGGCGGCGCCTAGAAGTAGGGCCTTCTCTGTTGCCGCTCCAGCCATATGGAATGGGCTGCCCCCAGAGATCCGGGCCATCCCCACTCTCATGGCCTTTCACAAAGCCATTAAAACCTGGCTCTTCCGGCAAGCCTTCTGATTGGGTGTTTGTTGCGTTCTTTTTTAACTTTGTGTGTCCTATTGTTTTTAAGTTCCTTTAATTTCTTTTTATTCTGTAAGCCGCCCGGAGTCCTTCGGGATTGGGCGGCATAGAAACCTAATAAATTCAATTCAATTCAAATTGTATCTTATGATCCTTGATAAATGTATTTTATGTACACTGAGAGCATCTGCACCAAAGACAAATTACTTGTGTGTCCAATCACACTTGGCCAATAAAGAATTCTGTTCTGTTCTTCTATTCTATTCTTATTAACCCTATTCTAATCTCTATTCTAATCTCTATTCTATTCTATTCTATTCTAATTCTAATTCTATTCTATTCTCTGTTCTCTGTTCTCTGTACTCTGTACTCTGTACTATGTAGTCTATTCCAATATCTATTCTATTCTATCTATTCCAGTTCTAATTTCTATTCTATTCTATCCCATCCTATTCTGGGGAAATGGACTGGAGGTCCATACTAACACTGTTGGAGGGCCTCCTGGTTCAGCAGTGGAGTAAAAGACTGTATTTGCTGCCTGCCTCTGCCTGTGCCACCTGGGTGAGTACAAGTAGCTTGATTAAGACCCAGCCTGTCAGGCCACGCCTTCTCACTCCAGGCAGGCAGGGCTGACAGCTGAGCAGGGCCATTAGGAGAAGAGGCGCCCACTCAGCACGCATCATCTGGGGTTGTCAGGAGTGATGGATGGCAAGGGCAGCTAATGGGCTCTTCTCTCCACATTTGATTCCTCATTTGCAAGCAGTTCCTGCTGATGGTTCGCCACAATCCATCATGCTTTGTGTGGCCAAGCTCTGTAATTACGAAATTTATTCTCCCACTATTGTCAGATTAGCTCATGGCTGATAGCAGGGCGAGCAGAACAATGGAAGAAAGTGCTTCTGAGCAGTTGAAGGCATCTCGGCCACCTCCACTCCTCGGTCTCTCTCCACTTGGACAACCAAAAGTGTACCAAAATCCAGGAATGTAGAAGAGAAGAGAATAAGGAATAGAATAGAAAACGAAATGAGAATAGAATTAGAAATAGAATAGAATAGAACAGAGAATGAAATGAGAATAGAGTAAAGAATGAAATGAGAATAGAATCAGAATAGAATAGAAAATGAAATGAGAGTAGAATAGAGTAGAGTAAAGTAGAGTAGAATAGAATAGAGAATGAAATGAGAATAGAATAGAATAAGGAATGGAAGAAAGTGGAATGGAATAGGAAGAATAGAATAGAATAGAAAAGGAACAGAATAGGAACAGGAATAGGAATAGGACTAGGACTAGGACTAGGACTAGGCTAGGCTAGGCTAGAATAGAATTCTTTATTGGCCAAGTGTGATTGGACCCACAAGGAATTTGTCTATGGTGCCTATGCATACAAACTATGCCTTATCTTAGCTATGCCTACCTTCATGATAGAGAACCTATGGCACACATGTCAGAAGTGGCATGCAGAGCAGTGTGCCATCGGCCCAGGTGAGATCTCTGTGGCATTTATTTTGTGAGCTTCTGTTTCCCTGCAAACGACAAAACGGAAGCTCACAAAAGAAAAAGATCTTACCTCTTGCCACGCTGCTGGTGTTGGGATGCCCTGACTACCGCCATCCAGCTGGTCTTTGGGTCTCTGCTGCACATGCGTGCATGCCTGTGCATGTGCTTGCACATACCTGTGGATGCCTGCACATGTGCACCTATCAGTTTGGACATGCACATGCAGTTTGGGCACTCGGTGTCTAAAAGGTTCGCCAACCCTGGCCTAGCTCAATCCTGTTGACACCAATTGGCAGAGATAAAGCGTTTTCCCATTCTTCCATTTATTATTCCCCCGTAATTTAGATTGGCCCCTTCCCCTTCTGGCCTTGAGGGGGCAGGGGTCCAGCAGGAGAGGGTGAGTTTCTCCAATGGTTGTACTGAATCTGATACCCTACTTGTATTATCTGTAATGTGGTAAGGAGATGAATTCCCAGGAGGGAGGGGTACATTGCAGAAAAGTAAGAAGTAACTCAGTTCAGAGAGTTTGTGTGAGAGAATGAGGGAGAAGACAGTCCCTCCTTAATAGTTCCCAGCATACAGGCTCCACGTAGATAGGAGTTTGCTCCAATAGGGAAAGTTTCTGTCTATAGGTGTGGAAATAAAGACACCTACTTTGGTGGGGGAAAGGTTGGTTTATAGTACCAGGAAGATTGGCTACCTGAATGAACAAAATTCTGGAAGTGCTGACATTTCCACTATAAGCCCCAAGCATTTAGCATGTGTACAAACTAATTTTATGACAGTCCTACAAGAAGCTATTTTATGATAACTGCTGCAAAGCTATCACCAGCTTTTTTTTTTTTTTTACTGGAAATGTAATTTTTATTCCCAATGACACACTGCTACGGGAATGTTATAACTGAAGTGTAGCCCTAATGCGTCCCAGAATTCTGACCAGTCTTTCTGTGCTCAGCCATAAATCCGTTCTATTATTTATTTCATTCATTTGTAAGATTTTTTTTTAAGGCTGCTCCATTCCAAACTGAAATTCTGCAGTAATGATGTTCTCCTCTCTACATTAGTCATAAAGTTGACTGGTTGTTAGGCATATAGAAACACAGGGAAGTCGGAGAAATTCTCCAGCATCTTCTCTGACCAGTTCTTACTCCACTTGATGAAATCTCATTCGCTTCAGAAATTCCTTCCATGGAATATACTATTGTTATTTTGATTTCCTTTTCCTTTTTCCTCTCTTTCTCTTAAAGCATAGCAATTAAAGTAAGAAGCGGGCAAGAGATAATGTGGATGATTTGGCTTTTTGGTTGTTGTTTTGAGTTGCTTTCTCTCTATTCTTTCTTTTTTTCTTCCTCTTTTTTTTAGGCAAGTGATATGAATAGTAGTTAGATAGGAAAGAAAGAAAAAGTTTCTCCATAAAGGGTGATACGATAAAAAGCTAGGTTAAGTGATAGAAATAAGGGGAATATTAATGCATGTATTTTTATCCTATAAAATGGAAGTAATAATGAGAAAATGTGGAATGATTGAATAATGATAGATTGCACCCTAATATAAATGTGCATTAGTAGAAATATATAAGATGATTTAATATAATAATTGTTTAATCTGATTAGTTTCATTTGGATTGGATGTATGGCGCCCAGGTGCCACACTGTTCATGCATTGATTTGACATGTTCATAAAAATAAAATAAAAAAATAAAAAACTTCTTTAAAAAAAGAAATTCCTTCCATGGAACAAAACTCAGCAACCCTTCCTGCCTGTCTCCACTGTCAGGGTTCCAAATAGCATCCAAAAGTAAATCAGAGTCCAAGGCAAAGTGTTGCTCAAAGTTTCAAATTTATTAAGAGAGCTACATTGGCACATCTGGGAAAACCCAAATCTGAAGGCTTCCAGGTTTCCCCCACCCAGTTGAAAGTTCAAGATCTTGCCCCCACACCCCCAAGTCCATCACATGGTCCAATCTCCCACTGTGGAATAGAGGCCCCTCTACTCCAAATTTCATGATTTGGAGTAGAGGGGCATCATCAACCCCTAGTGTACAGAATTAGGGGGAAATTTTCCTGAGTGCCATGTTGTGTTCTTTCTTATATTTCACAAAGAGGTGACCACACAGTCTTATTTCTCATTCTACTGTCTTCTGCAGTCTTGTGTTCTGCAACCTCTCTCCTTTCCCTTATGTGGCCTTGGGATTGAATAGAAAGGTGGGGCTTTTCAAATTGGGAAGTGGACACTGGAAACAGATGTAATTCAGAACCTTCTTCCTGGTAATCTGCGCACTTTCTAGCCAGCCATTTAATCCAAAGGAAAGAGATCAAGAGTCCTCCTAAGAAGGACAAGGAATAATGGATGGAAACTGAACAAGAAGAGATTCAACCTGGAAATAAGAGGAATTTTCTGACAGTGAGAACAATCAACCCATGGAGCAGAAGTTGCCTTCAGAAGTTGTGGGAGCTTCATCCCTGGAAGCTTTCAAGAAGAGACTGGACGGCCACCTGTTAGAAATGATGTAGGGTCTCCTGCTTGGACTAGATGACCTACAAGGTCCCTTCCAACTCTGTTAATCTGTTAAGAACCTTATTCAAAGGATGGGCAGTCAGGAAGATCTGCAAAGGACTAGAGAGATGTGGAGCAAGGGACTCCATGACTTTCCTACCATTCCCTTTGGTCCAAAGAAGGACTTCAGGGTAAAATTTTTCCCAGAGGAATTTTATATATACACTACTGTGTTTCCCAGAAATGAAATCTCATTCTCTTGACCCCTGAAATAAATGCTTGGCCTTATTTTCATGGAGGTCTTATTATTTTTGAGGTGCAGGAGGCAGTGAGTGTGGTCACCTCAAGGCTGATGCTGTGTTGTAATATTTTTGGGGAGGGCTTATTTTCAGGGGAGGGCTTATTTTCAGGAAAACAGGGTAGCTGGATACCTGCGCTTCGCAACAAATCTATGTGATCTGATGGGGCTGTGAAGGAGAAATTCGGTTCATAATCCACTGGCTCAGTGGTGGTGGGTGATTGAAACCCATAAGGGAATATCATTCCAGCCACCTTGAGTCTGGAAGCAGTTCCATAGGTGGAAGGCGTAGTGGTGAGGTAACGATGTTTAGAACTGTAAGGAGCCCCAGGCCGCTCCTGAGTGAAGGAGTGGAACATCTGCTAGTTTGAACTGAGGTAATGGAATGTGAGGCAACTGGCAGTTGGAACAAAGCTCATTCAGGTGGGGAGGGGGAGTAGAACTCCTTAGCATCAGAGAGTGTTAATTACTGTATGAGAAATACTAATGATCTGATGGTCATTTCAAAAAAAATCCTTTCTTAGCGAGCACCTAGAGGCCAAGCGAAACATACGTGCCAAATTTCAAGTTGGTAGGCTTTATCGTTCTGGAGATTTCGTGATAGATATATACTGGGGAATTCCAAGAGATCAGGAAATTGTGCTTTTTTCATAACGGTGTGTCTATCACCATTAAGGAGGCATCCCTCCCTTGAGAAATAGCTGGAGAACTGCTTCTTCACCAGGAATTTATCCACCCAATTTCTTTGCTCATAAATCTGGCATTTCCCTTCCAAATTTATGAGCAAAGGAAACTGGAGTGGAGAGTCAATTTGAAGCAGCATTTAAATTCAATTTCCCCAATCTGATACATATCTGAAATATGCCAAACAAAAGCCCCTCTCTCTCCTGCCCAGGGGACCCTCCTTCCATAAACTGAAGGAGTGATTAGTCCAGAGCTTCTGTGGAACTGCGGTGACAAGACCCTTGTGGCTATGGCGCACTAATGTGGCATTTTATGCCTGGGGAAATTTATTTAAATGTTATCTCAACACCAAGCCAGGCCTGAGTGATTCACCTTTTAAGATAATCCATTTTCTCTTGCAATTGTTTTTATTGTAATTGCAATTTTGCTGCAGGGTAAAATTCCTTTACCCCCCCCCCTTTTTATTTACTGACAATTGTTCAAATAAATGGATGGCAAACAACCAAGTCACACCTTTATTTCCCATAATACCTTTAAACCTCTACAGATCCACCTGGCATTCTCAGACCGTAAAAGTCTCCTAGAAGAACTCCATATTATAGGGACGTGACCTTGCCTGGCTGTTTATCTCTTTTGTTGCTTTCATTTCCATTCAAGGCAGGCTATTTTTTTCACCCCAATACAGATTTATTTTGGTCTAGCACTAGCCTATGCCTGGCAAAGTCCCGGATTAAAAGAGGGTCAAAAAGGGAATGTTCTCTCCATCTTTTATTTTTTTCTTCTCTGCCTAATTGGCTTTTGGCTGAAGGAATGTCTTGCACTTGGCTGGAAGCTGGACAATGAAATAGCAACATTTTCTGTAAAGAAAGGATATGAAATCACTGCAGAGGAAAGCGTGCTTGAACTCCCATATCGATCTAGCAAGGGAGAGGTCAACCAATTGCTGAACTGAGTCCCTGATGCCCTATTGGGGTGAAGGTTATTATCACACCCTTTTGTCCTAGGCATGGATTCAGTAAAGCAATCAGGGCCTCCAGCTTACCAAAGGCTACAAGGCTGTCACTGCCTGAAACCCCTTAAAACCATAAAAGTCTCTGGCTTTACAGTTTTGGCTAGAAAGGGGGAATAAATAGGGAACTTCTTGGGAGTTCTAGAACAAGATTGAGCCCCGGTGGCGCAGTGGTTAGAGTGCAGTACTACAGACTACTTCTGCTGACTGCCAGCTGCCAGCAATTTGGTGCTACAATTCTCCAAAAACAAGACCTAACCCGAAAATAAGCCCTAATGTGTCTTTCAGAACAAAAATTAATATAAGACCCAGCCTTATTTTCAGGGAAACACGGTAGTTCAGATCTCACCAGGGTCAAAGTTGACTCAGCCTTCCCTCCTTCCGAGGTGGGTAAAATGAGGACCCAAATTGTGGGGGTTTGCAAGATGCTGACTCTGTAAACTGCTTAGAGAAGGCTGTAATGCATTGTGAATCGGCATAGTAGACTAAGGGCTATTGCTATTGCTCTTCCTTTTCTCCTTCCTCCCTCCCTCCCTTCCATAACTCTGCCCACTGCCAGCAGTTCAATTGTGATTGGCTCAAGGTTGACTCAGCTTTCCCTCTTTCCAAGGTGGGTCAAATGAGGATTGTTGGAGGCAAGAGATTGACTGTGTAAACTGCTTAGAGAGGGCTGTAAAGCACTGTGAAGCGGTATATAAGTCTAAGGGCTTTTGCTATTGCTATTGGACAGACATTTGTCCGGAATAGCATAGGGTCTCCTGCCTGAGCAGGAGGTTAGACTAGAAGACCTCTAAGGTCCCTTCCAAGTCTGTTATTCTTTTAGAGGGGGTACAAGCGGAATCCACCACAGATTGCTTTCTGGGAATGAGGTCTTTCAAATTAGCCAGGCTATTTCTTGAAAACCTCCCTGGGGTGCTTCCAAAACTAATCCCTAATAGTTGTTTAATCTTGCCATAGACATTCTATTTCAGTGTTTCTCAACCTTGACGACTTTAAGTTGCCAAGGTTGAGAAACACTGTTCTATTTATTAAAAAGAGCAAAAAAAAATGTGTATTTTCTTTGGTTTTAATGTGCATACTTTCGAGCCTGTTTAGAGAATTTACCACTAAGCATTTCAAACACAATTCCTATTGCCCTCTAACTGAAAGGGTGAGTACAGGCGACTCTCGTCTTCAGACGGCAATTGAGCCCAACATTTCTGTCATGAAGTGAGACACTTTTCAAGGCAGTTCTGCCCCATTTGACATCGTTTCTTGCCGCCGTTGGTAAATGAATCGCTGCAGCTGATTAGTTAGCAACCCAGTTGTTTAATGAATCCGGCTTCCCCATTGCCCCAGGTTGCAAAAGGGGAATCAGATGCCCTCGGGACATGGCGACAGTCATAAATATTAGTAAGCTGCCAATCACCTGAAATTTGATCATGTAATTATGGGGATGCTGCAAAGGTCGTAACTGTGAAAAATGATCATAAGTCACATTTTCAGCATCGTTGTAACTTCGAATGCTCACTAAATGAACTGATATCAGTCAAGAATCAGTACTCTACAACTTTCATCTATGAAATCCTTTTGTGTGTGTTTGTGTGTGTGTGTATCTCAGCCTCTGATTTGGAAGGCCCACAAGCAGGCTCCCTCCCTCCGCCCTCCCTCCCCAGAATTAAGAGTGGACGCCTGTTTCAATAAACCCAAGCAGAGGCCTCCGTAGCATCCAATGCAAACAACTTCAATGTGATCAATAGCAGCCAGTCAGGAATAAAAAGCCCAAATGTTTATACGGAACTCAAATAGACTCGTCAAGCAGTAAATAAAAGCTTGCAAAAATGCTTTCCCCGCCTGACAGAAGCGCTGGGAGTTTGGAGACAGAAAGTGACAGGAACACGGCAGGCAAACAGACAAAAGGATTTTCCCAAAAGGGCTGAAAGGGACAGGTGTGTAAAGACAAGGATGCTCCAGGATTGCCCATCCAGAGGAGCGTGGACTAGGTTTCGGAATGGCAGCAGAAAAAGCAGCTTTTTCTGCAACCGCACTGTTTGGCTGGGAAAACCAAGGAAAGGCTGTAGGTTAAATATAGCCCCACACCCTGTTGAAGTTTAAGGCTGGGTTAACAGCTGGCACATCACCACATTCATTATTGCTGTTAGTTGCGAAGTCATGTCTGACCCATCACAACCCCATGAACAACGTTCCTCCAGGCCTTCTCTACCATCCTCTGGAGTCCATTTAAGCTCATGCTTCGGTGATTCCATCCAGCCACCTCCTTCTCTTCCGTCCTCTTCTTCTTTTGCCCTCCATCCTTCACAGCGTGAGGCTCTTCTCCAGGGAGTCCTTCCTTCTCATTAGGTGGCCAAAGTCTTTGAGTTTCCTCTTCAGGATCTGGCCTTCTAAAGAGCAGTCAGGGTTGTTCTCCTCTAGGATGAACCGGTTTGATCGCCTTGTGATCAAATAATTAAATAAATAAAATATAAACATTAGACTGTGCGGAAATGAATAGGTTAACATTAAAGATAAAGGACAAAGAAGAGGCAGAATATTTTTTAACTTGGGATTTGTTGTACCCATAGTTAGATAATAAAGATAGAAATTTGAAATGGGAAGAATACCATTATATGCAAGTAGAGAATGTGACTTGTTATTACTACCTATTCGCAAATTGATTCAGACAATACACTGCTTATAAAGCAGGTTGTTATTGTTGTTGTTGTTGTTGCTGTTGTTGTTGTTGTTAGTTGCAAAGTCATGCCTGACCCATCGCAACCCTATGGACAACGTTCCTCCAGGCCTTCCTGTCCTCTCCCATCCTCTGGAGTCCATTGAAGCTCAAGCCAACTGCTTCAGTGACTCCATCCAGCCACCTCATTCTCTGTCGTCCCCTTCTTATTTGCCCTCCATCGTTCCCAGCATGAGGCTCTTCTCCAGGGAGTCTTTCTTCCTTCTCAGTTGGTGGCCAAAGTATTTGAGTTTCATACCACATTCATAGAAGATGCAAAATTCAAACCATCTTTTTTCCTTTACTATCTGATTTTAAGTTTAGGTTCGAGGCAATTTGGGCAACTCCCTCAATTAGTCAATTCTGAGATTTTGCCCTCTCTCTGTGATGTGTTGTATTCCTCTATGGTTATTGCTGCTCTTGTGGGGGTCTATGACAATTCACCACAGCCAACCCGCTGTGGCACAACTCAACCTATGACAGTTTGCTATAGCCAACTCATCGCTGGACAACTCCGTACAGGATGAGGGTTACACTAACAGAAAAGAAATGGTGGAATGGAATCATTAAAGAAAGGATGCAAAAGGAGGGGCAGAATGAAATGGAAATGACAAAAATTAAAATGTTTTTTTTTAAATTCCTAACTCTAGAAAGAGTACAGAGAAGAGCAACCAGGATGATGAGGAGTCTGGAGGCTCAAACATACAATGAACGGTTGCAGGAACTGGGCATGGCTAGTCTAGTGAAGAGAAGGACCAGGGAAGACAGGAGAGCAGTCTTCCAATGTTTGAGGGGCTTCCACAGAGAGGAGGGGGTCAAGCTATTCTCCAAAGCACCTGAAGGCCAGACAAGAAATAATGGATGGAAGCTGACCAAGGAGAGATTCAACCTGGAAATAAGGAGGAATTTTCTGACAATTAGTACAATCAACCAATGGAACAGAAGTTGCCTTTGGAAGTTGTGGGAGCGTCATCCCTGGAGGCTTTCAAGAAGAGAGTGGACTGCCATCTGTCTGAAATGGTGTAGGGTCTCCTGCTTGACTAGATGACCTTCAAGGTCCCTTCCAACTCTTTTATTCTGCCCCTTTCTATTCCTGTGGCTTCAGCCATGTAGTTAGTCAACACCTGGACACTACAGAACAACAGAGAACACAGAATCCTGAGTCCACCCCTGAAGACATCCTGCTCTCATCCTCATTGGATGCAATTAGTGCAATGCAGGAACCCGACCACGACACGTTTTATGTTGTCTTTGGTCAGTCACAACTCTTGCCGAAGCACACAATCGGGAATGTTGCCAAACAAGTATGCTAAGAACCCTGGCAATCTGCTATGACATAAACGTACAAGGTTTTGGATGTCAAAGGAAGTTGTGCATGCCAATCTCTGCCACTGCCTTGGCCCACCAACCTTCCAATTTCAAATGTTTCTCCCCAAAACCTGGCTTTGAAAAATCTGCCACGTTGATGAGGGAAATACACTTTGCCCTGGACTAATCTATCATCCTCACTTGCCATTTAGTGCCAAAATACATGGGCTCCCAGGAAAAACAGAGCACTAAAGTGGGGAGGCTCGGCCACCATATAGCTCTCATTTCTTTCCAGAAAAGAACATCCTTATCTGCCTTATTTCTCGCTGGCTACCTCTGAAGTTAGAAAGGCCAGCGAGGAATAAAAATGCCATGAAGTTAAAACATGCAGGTACCACCATCCAAGGCTCACAAGTCTTCAGTCCTTCTAATCATCCTGGTCATATGTCCAAGGGGACCTATTCTGGCTCCCCAAACAGGACAAACCCTCTGTATTTAAATCAAGGACTCCTTTATTAGGAGCATCAGCATCCCCGGCAAAAAAGTTTTTCTCTCATCGCAGGCTAACAAGTCCATCCGGCAGGGGAGATGAATAGTTGTCTGCCATACCTATTCATCTCTGCCCCGCCTTTTATCCACAGAGCTAGGACAGGGCTTCACTAGCATTGGTGGCTCTTTTGTGCCAAGGACCAGCCCATAGATTTCCACTGCTCTCCTCTCCTCTGCCTTCTGTGCATCTGCATGTCAGCCACTGGGCCCAGTTGTTCCTCCTCTTCCTCATCAGCCATATCTGTTGGCATGTGACTCGTCACCTCCAGCGGCAATGCACGGGCTAGCCAGCTGATTTTTCAGCCTTCCAGTGGGCCAGGAGAGGCCATTTTCGCCCACTCGAAGCTTCAGGAAAGCCTCCGGAACTTGGGGAGGGTGAAAAATGGGGGGGGGGCACCTACAGAAGCTGGAAACGAATCATTTCTGAACTTCTGGTAAACCCGTTGGGCTCATTTTTCACCCTCCCCAGGCTCCAGAGGCTTTCCTGGAGCCTGGGGACGGTGAAAACGACTTCCCCCAGCCCTCTGGAGGAAATACGGAGCAGATTTTGGAGGCAAGCAGTGAGGTGCATGTGGGGGGGGGAGTGGGGAAGGCTTGTACACGCTTGCACACGTGGAGGCGCATTTTGCATTATTGGTGCTGGCACACACGGGCTCACATTTTTGGCACCCAACAACAGAAAATTTGCCATCCCTGCACTAGGGCTTATTTTTGGGGATGTCTTATTTTTCCCCATGTATGGGGGGCAGTGGGGCAGTAGGCCATGCGGTGCACCACTGCCACGAGGAGGGGGGGGGATGGAGCTGCCCCACATGCCCTGCAATGTGTCACCTCAGGCCCCCTGCAGCCAGGCCACCCATATCCCGATAGCTGCTTTGCTTCGTGGCAGCAGCTCCAGCAGGATTGCATGTGGCCGCTGGGCCCATTTGGACGGGCAGCCTAACAGGCGCTTAAGTAGGTCTTATTTGGGGGTGGGTAGGGCTTATATTAGATGCATGCAGAAAAACATCCGAGGGCTTATTTTCAAGATAGGTCCTATTTTCAGAAAAACAAGGCATATACCAGTGATGGCAAACCCTTTTCGCCTCAGGTGCCAAAAGCATGTGAGCACATACTTTTGCGTGGCCACGCGTGCCCACCACAATTGAATCCACACTGCTGTGCCCGCTGCACATGCCCATGTGATACACACACACACACACCATTGCCCCGCGCATACGCACACTGCTTTCCTGGAGCCTGGGGAGGGTGAAAATGCCCCCTACCCCACCCCAGAGTTCCTCCAGAGACTGGAAATGGCTCATTTTCCGACTTCTGGTGGGCCCAGTAGGTCCCTTTTTTGCCTTTCCTAGTCTCCAGAGGCTTTCTAGGAATCTGGGAAGGGCAAAAATGGCCTTCCCTGCCCCCCAGAGGCCCTCCAGAGGCCAGAAACGGCCCGTTTTCTGATTTTCGGGTTGCCCGTTGGGTGGTTTTTCGCCCTCTGGAGGCTTTAGGAGACTTCTGGAGGGCGAAAAATGGGTGAAAATCAGCTGGCCAGTGCTTGCTTGCATGCGCATTAGAGCTAACAGGGCAACACCTCGCATACCCTCAGAAATGGCTCTGTGTGCCATAATGGGTATATACATTTTGGTCTACTGGTGAAGGCACGAGGCTAAAAAGCAGGAGGCTGTGAGTTCAAGTTAGCCTTAGCTGGGCAAGCCGGCTGGGTGACTTTGGGCCAGTCACTCTCTCTCAGCTCAACTACCTCACTGGGTGGGTTGTTGTGGGGAAAATAGGTGGAGGAATCTGTGTTGAATATACTCGCTGACTTCAGTTATTTGTAAAAATAATAAAAGATGGGATACAACTAAATAAATGAATACAAGGATAAAAAATATAGCCTTCCTTGAGTTTCCCTGTGTGATAGGGAAGAGGAAGGGCTTATCAATTATGCTTGAAACAATCTTGTACAGCTTATCTGTTTAAAAACCAACAAAAACAAATAACTTTGGCTTGATTAGATATTCATATTTCTGCTGGGTTTCTAGGTACTTCTGCAGAATTAAATAGGGAACATAGAAATATAACAGCAAATGTTTGTACAAACACCATCAGTTCTCGGTCAATTTGAGGAGAGTAAGCTTCCAAATTTTATTTCAAAGAAAAAGAGAATGTGGGTGAAATTTATATTCACAGAGAGACCAGCTCTCCTGCTTATTTAATAACCAGGGGAGTGAGGGAAATGTGAATATCCTGCCTCTCGTTGCTACAGCTTCCCAACCTGCAATTCAATTCAGTTATTCTGTAACTCTGAATCAGTGCAAGATAAAAATGTTGTTTTTAAAATGTTGTGGCTTGCACTGAACACCTATGTAAGAAAAATTAAGTGTCTGAAATTTTAGAGGGTCTCCTGCTTGAACAGGGGGTTGGACTAAAAGACCTAACACTTACAGATAACAGAGTTGGAAGGGACTTTAGAGGTCATCTAGTCCAACCCCCTGCCTAAGCAGTGGACCCTACATCATTTAAGACAGGTGGCAGTACAGTCTCTTGAAAGCTTCCAGTGATGAAGCTCCCACAACTTCCGAAGGCAACTTCTGTTCCATTGGTTGATTGTTC
Source organism: Thamnophis sirtalis (assembly GCF_051295495.1). NCBI lineage: Eukaryota > Metazoa > Chordata > Lepidosauria > Squamata > Natricidae > Thamnophis > Thamnophis sirtalis. The sequence continues at coordinate 66,145,105 of NW_028261382.1, forward strand.
TCAGTGTCAGAAAACTTCTCCTTATTTTCAGGTTGAATCTCTCTTTGTTCAGTTTCTATCCATTATTCATTGTTTGGCCTTCAGGTGCCTTGGAAAATAGCCTGACCCCCTCCTCTCTGTGGAAGCCCCTCAAATATTGGAAGGCTGCTATCCTGTCTCCCCTGGTCCTTCTCTTCACTAGACTAGCCATGTCCAGTTCGTGGAACTGTTCTTTATATGTACTAATACACTCTATAAAGCCTTAGTAAGACCACACCTAGAATACTGCATCCAGTTTTGGTCACCACACTATAAAAAAGACGTTGAGACTCTAAAAAAAAGAGAAGAGCAACAAGGATGATGAGGGAACTGGAGGCTCAAACATACGAAGAACGGTTGCAGCAACTGGGCCTGGCTAGTCTAGTGAAGAGAAGGTCCAGGGGAGACAGGATAGCAGCCTTCCAATATTTGAGGGGCTGCCCCAGAGAGGAGGGGGTCAAGCTATTCTCCAAAGCACCTAAAGGCCAGACAAGGAAGAATGGAAAACAGAAAATGAACAAGGAGAGATTCAACCTGGAAATAAGGAGAAATTTCCTGACAGTGAGAACCATCAACTGATGGAACAGAAATAGCCTTCGGAAGTTGTGGGAGCTTCATCTCTGGAGTCTTTCAAGAAGAGACTGGACTGCCATCTGTCAGAAATGGTGTAGGGTCTCCTGCTTGGGTGTGGGGGTTGGACTAGATGACCTACAAGGTCCTTCCAATTCTGTTAATCTGTTAATCCCACCACTTTCGTTCCCAAAAGAGTCAAAAGAGGAGATTGACCATGGAAAGTACATCTTAATGAATGTGATGGAAATGAAGAAAAAAAAAGTTCAGGTGCAGAGGAATGCAAAAGAGTACACTCAATTAAGTCAGTTCCGCTTCTTCTGCAACACAGCAGAAATCCCACATTTGCATTGTATTTGCAGCCTCTTACAATGGAGATTGGCTAATCATTCCTACTCCCCTCTTAAAAGGGTCAAACTCCAGGTTTCCTCCTGAAGATGTGCTCTTGGGTTTTATCCCCGCCTTAAGAATTTCCTAGAGAGATTAGTTAGAGGGCCATAATGACTATGTTATGCAGTTTCCTGATTCAGAGGCAAACAGAGACTGTATAATTATCTTTTTAATGGGATGAAGAGAAGATGCTACAATGCTAATGATTTGCTTAATGGCTAAAGGTTTATTGTGATGACGACCATTCAGATGTTTATGGAGCTGCAGAATATGCACGGGTGCCTTAGAGGATACGAGGAAGAAATATAAAATGTGATACATGGACACATCACATTGAATATTGATTCTGATTTTGGGCACAAAATACGAATACAGTGAAACAAACGAGCAAGTAAAGGCAACCAGGAAGATCGTGGGCTTGTGGAACTTAACCTCCAAAGGAACTGGATATGTTTAGCTCTGAGAAAATACGACCAGGTTTAGGGCAATCCTCATCAACTACTTTATATATTGTCACACCTATGATCATAACTCTTCTCTATCATCCCAGTTTACCATATGTAGAATAATGGACTTTAATGTACGAGAAAGCGATTCTGGTTGAATATTAGGAAAAATTTCCTGATAGCTTTGACAATGATTGGCAAAAGGGGTTGAGTTCCACTGAATGTGATTGAGCAGATGGAGGTGGCAATTCACCATGGCCAACTCACCATGGAACAATTCACCACAGGACAACTCACTGCAGGACAATTTAACAATTCAATTTAATTATTATTAAATAATTAAATTATTATTAAATAATTAAATTATTATTAAATAATTAAATTATTATTAAATAATTAAATACAAAAATATTTTAATTTTTGCAATTCACATTTCATTCTGTCACTCCTTTTTCATCCTTTCCTTAGTGATTCTATTCCACCATTGCTTTGAAATTAGTGTAACTCTTGTCCTGCAGCAAGTTGGCCATGATGAGTTGGCAATGGTGAGTTGGCCTTGGTGAGTTGTCCTGTGGTGAGTTGTCCGGTAGTGAGTTGACCATGGTGAGTTGGTCTTGGTGAGTTGTCCTGTGGCAAGTTGGCCATGGTGAGTTGGCCATGGTGAGTTGGCCATGGTGAGTTGGCCATGGTGACTTGTCCTGTGGCAAGTTGGCCATGATGAGTTGGCCATGGTGAGTTGGCCATGGTGAGTTGGCCTTGGTGAGTTGTCCTGTGGTGAGTTGTCCTGTAGTGAGTTGACCATGGTGAGTTGGTCTTGGTGAGTTGTCCTGTGGCAAGTTGGCCATGGTGAGTTGGCCATGGTGAGTTGGCCATGGTGACTTGTCCTGTGGCAAGTTGGCCATGGTGAGTTGGCCATGGTGAGTTGGCCATGGTGAGTTGACCTTGGTGAGTTGTCCTTGGGGAGTTGTCCTGTGGCAAGTTGGCCATGGTGAGTTGGCCATGGTGAGTTGGCTTTGGTGAGTTGGCCATGGTGAGTTGTCCTGTGGCAAGTTGGCATGGTGAGTTGGCCTTCGTGAATTGGCCTTGGTGAGTTGGCCATGGTGAGTTGGCCATGGTGAGTTTGGCCATGATGAGTTGGCCATGGTGAGTTGTCCTGTGGCAAGTTGGCCATGGCGAGTTGGACATGGCAAGTTGGCCATGGTGAGTTGGCCCTGGTGAGTTGGCTTTGGTGAGTTGGCCTTGGTGAGTTGTCCTGTGGCAGGTTGGCCCTGGTGAGTTGGCCTTGATGAGTTGGCCATGCAAAGTTGGCCATGGGTATTGTTATTAAACCCTGAGCAGGAGCTGAATAAAAGCTTTCCAGGAAGGGTTGAGATTTGATCGAATAGAAAATTGGATTAAATGACATTTATGGCCCTTCACATTCTAGGATTCCACACTTTTCAACTTAAGATGGCACCTGCTCCTCTTTCTGTCTTTACAATCCAGCTAAGCTGGCAACTGAAATTTACTTTAATCCGTGTGATTAAAGGAAAACATTGAGACATTTTGCTGCCTGAGGTAGAAAAACATAATGATGTAATTTTATTCTCCAGCACAATACTGCTACTTTCCAGGATCAGTCATTTGAAAGAACCGGCTGCCTGCTTTTAGGAACATCTGACCTTCTCCCCTAGGTCTGGAGACTCCTTTTGCGGGTCTTAGGTGACATTGTGGGCCACACAGAGCTCTTCCACCAAAAGGCAAAATCTTGGATTCTCAACTTTGGTAACGTTAAGATACATGGACTTCGACTCTCAGAATTCATGCTGGATGGGAAATTGTGTTAGTTGAAGTCCCCATATTTGCCAAGATCGAGACACACAGATTCACGCCATCTGAAGTAATAATTTCCTCTGTTTAATGACTTGGCCAACCCTGTGGTATTCTAAAATGGAGCTTAGTTATGTAGCATGAGGCTGTACATTCTGCAATATTTACATTTTTGGTAGACTCATCCCATGAATCCAAGCTCTGCAAGGTAAATAGGAAACCTTCATTTTGTTTGCAAATAATAATATTAAAGATTCTAAGTATCAGCAAGAATGAGTCCTTATATTTAAAGAGCACCTGTCATTTCAAATCCATCATGGCAGCACCTGTTAGCGGGCATCCACTCACCTGCTGCCTGCCACATCCCTCACCTTGTTGTGTCCCTGCCGCATCACCAACTGACCCATGAGGAGGAGTCCCTACGGGACAGAGATGACAGTTGCTCTTTAAAAATTATGACTGAAATCGAGTTTTTAAATAAGCCTTTTTACTAGTGATTTAAATCTACTTGATTTAAATCAAATCCACCCTGTATCCTGCCTTCATAAGGATCCCTGTCAATCACCAAATGATATGCAAGGAGGCATGTTCAACTATCCGAAAGATTTAAATTGGATAAAAAAGTTTGTACAGATGAAAGAACTACTTTTGCAAAATATTTATATATCAATATAATACAATACAATAATACAATACAATACAATAGCAGAGGTGGAAGGGACCTTGGAGATCTTCTAGTCTAACCTCCTGCCTAGGCAGGAAACCCTATATCGTTCCAGACAAATGGCTATCCAACATCTTCTTAAAGACTTCCAGTGTTGGGGCATTCACAACTTCTGGAGGCAACTTCTGTTCCACTGATTAATTGTTCTAACTGTCAGGAAATTTCTCCTCAGTTCTAAGTTGCTTCTCTCCTTGATTAGTTTCCACCCATTGCTTCTTGTTCTACCCCCTATTGGAGAATAGTTTGCCTCCCTCTTCTTTATGGCAGCCCCTAAGATATTGGAAGACTGCTATCATGTCTCCTCTAGTCTTTCTTTCTATTAACCTAGACATACCCAATTTCTGCAACCGTTCTTCATATGTTTTAGTCTCCAGTCCCCTAATCCTCTTTGTTGCTCTTCTCTGCACTCTTTCTAGAGTCTCCACATCTTTTCTACATCGTGGTGACCAAAACTGAATGCCGTATTCCAAGTGTGGCTTACCAAGGCATTATAAAGTGGTATTAACACGTCATATGATCTTGATTCTTTCCCTCTGTTTATGCAGCCTAGAAGTGTGTTGGCTTTTTTGGCAGCTGCTGCCCCCTGCTGGCTCATATTTAAATGGTTGTCCACTAGGACTCCAAGATCCCTTTCACAGTTACTACTGTTGAGCAAGGTCGCACCTATACTGTACCTGTGCATTTCATTTTTGTTGCCTAAATGTAGAACCTTACTTTTTTCACCATTGAATTTCATTTTATTAGATAGTGCCCAATGTTCAAGTTTGTCAAGATCCTTCTGTATCTTTAGCCTATCTTCTGGAGTGTTGGCTATTCCTGCCAGCTTGGTGTCATCTACAAATTTGATGAGTTCCCCATTTATTCCCTCATCCAAATCATTGATGAAAATGTTGAAGGGTATTGGGCCTAAAACAGAGCCTTGGGGTTCTCCACTGCATACTTCCCTCCATGAAGATGCAGTTCCATTGAGGACTACATGTTGAGTGCGGTTGGTCAGCCAGTTACGAATCCATCTGGTGAGGATGCTGTCTAACCCACATTCTTCTACTTTATCTAGTAGTAGGTTATGGTCTACCTTATCAAATGCCTTACTGAAGTCCAAGTAAACTATATCGACGGCATTCCTCTGGTCTGCTTTGTCATATTATCAAAGAATGCAATAAGATTAGTCTGGCATGATCTTTTTTTGACAAACCCATGTTGGCTTTTGGCTATTACTTTGTTTGCTTCTAGGTGTTTGCTAATTCATTGCTTGATTATCTTTTCCAGAATCTTTCCTGGTATTGAGGTCAGGCTGATAGGTCTGTAGTTTCCTTGATCTGTTTTTTACCCTTTTTTGAAGATGGGAACCACATCAGCTCTTTTCCAGTCCTCTGGTAGTTCCGGGATCTCTGAAAGATATAGTTCAGTGGTTCTGAGATCTTGTCTGCCAGTTCCTTTAGAACCCTGGGGTGTAATCTATCCAGTCCTGGTAATTTGAACTCGTCTGGGGTAGACAGATGCTCACTTACCATTTTCTTCCCTATTTCAACTTGTGTTCCTAATCTGATTTTTGTGGTACTGTTTTTGATAGGTTGGACTGTTTTATCCCTTTGTGTAAAGAGAGATGCAAAACATGAGTTAAATAGTTCTGCTTTCTCCCTGTTGCTTGCCAATGAATACAATGATGAACATCTCATTGCTATGGTTTACAAATTATTTGTGATGAATGGAAAGGGTGAATATACAGTATGTTAAAGATTGAAAGATTAAATGGGCAAAACATCAATATAATATTATCCTTGACAAATGGGAAAATGTGGACAAATGGATTGAAATTTACATTAAATTATGATTCTAAAAAATTATAAAATGATGTATAATTGGTTTTAATACCTGAAAAATTGTCAAAAATATATATACTGGAAATGAAATCAATATGACAGTATCTTTTATTGTTTATAGTACACTTATAAAACTGCTAAGCAAAAGAGATTTGCTGCTCCAGAACCTTCTTAAAACTGATGCACATTAGAAATCAGAATTGTTTATTTTTGGTTTGATGGATAAACAGACTGGAAAAAAGCGAATATACAGTTCTTGGTTATATAAACAGAAGTACAGAATTAAAATCACGTGAAGTATTTGTACCACTTTATAAAGCCACATGGAATACTGCATCCAGTTTCAGTCACCATACTACAAAAAAGATGTTGAGATTTTGGAAAAAGCTCAGAGAAGAGCAACTAAGATGATCAAAGGCCTGGAGACTAACACATATGAAGAATGGCTGCAGGATTTGGGTCTGCCTAGTCTAAATAAAAGAAGAATTAGGTGGGACATGATAGCAGAATTCCAGTATTTGAGGAGGTCCCAAAGAAGAGGTCAAATTATTCACCAAGGCACCAGAGGCCAGGATAAGAAACAATGGATGGAAACTATTCAAGGAGAGAAGCAGCCTGGAATTAAGGAGAAACTTCCTAACAGTGAGGACAATTAACCAGTGGAACAGTTTGTGTTTGCCTTCAGAAGTTGTGGGTGTTTCATCACTGAAGATTTTTAAGAATAGGCTGGATAGGGTCTCCTGCTTCAGCAGGGGGTTGGACTAGAAGACCTCCAAAATCCCTTCCAGCTCTGACTGATTGGAAGAAAATATGGGATTTCTTATATATGACAAGTTCTGCAAGGTATCCTATATGCACAAAGGTGGAAGGATGTGTGAATTCTCACAATGGAAGAATGGATTGTGGAGTTAATGGAACTGGTTGAAATGGGAAATTTGACTGCTTTGATTAAGATCACAATTTGACTGCTTTTTTTTTCAACAAGGATGCTACTTTTGGATTTTTCGCTTGATAAAGATAAAAAGGAAGTTTTGACTTTCGGATTTGATGACTAGATATGTTCTGATTATAGAAAAACTGTTTATTGTTGCAATTTAAAAGATATACTTTTGATTCTACGTCATTTTATGTTTTTATATATTGGATATTATGTGTATTCCTGGAGTTGTAAGTATGATTCATTTATGGGTTACTTGTTTTATTTAGACTAAGAAATCATGATATTATGCATTTTTATTTTTTTTACTGTTTGATTTATATCTATCATTATATGTAATGTTTTAGTCTTGTATTTGTCTTTGCTTAAACTAAAATAAGTGCATCCTTACAATTTTATCCCTATTGAAGGGAGTTGGAAGTACCTCACACTATCCCAGGACGTACATTTATCAAGAACATAACATGTGATTACTACTAATTGTAAAATGTGCTTTTAATGACCATTTTATTTATAAACGGTCACTAAACAAGGTATCTGCTAAAAGAGGAGTGGCTGCAGAGGTGGGATTCCTACCGGTTCAGACTGGTTCGGTCAAGTAGGTAGTAACTTGGCCTGCCACGCCCCTGAACTGATTTTATCGTCGTTGGCGCCATCTTGATTTTCATTTCTGCATGCGCAGAACAATATTCATTGCAAAAATGTAATCTTTTTCCTATTCTAAGGTGCACATGACCAGACCATTTTTAGGTGCAAATGCGCATGTGTGCAGAGCATTTTTTGCACGCCAAACCAGCAGGAATGCCAATAGCAACCCACCCCTGAGCGGCTGTAGTAGGAGACAATTAACAGCATGACTCCATACCTTTCCATTGGGAATCTCAGGTATTCCAAGCAAGAATGGAAGCATTCAAACAACTTGGACAACTTTGCATTATAGACTTAATTAATGTAGGAGAAGGACTGTCAGTACCTGGGGTCAAGATTAAAAGAGCAATCAGCCTAGGATCCTTACATAGCCACAAGTGAACTCAAGTCACAACCTCCCTTGAACTTTGTTGATTGTTATCTAACTCCAGGCAGGTACTAATGCTTAGCTGAGAATATTCTTGCGCATAGCCACCTGCTGCAATGAGAAATAGAAGAATCCTTGGCCTCACCCTAGTGAAAGCTGTGCTTGAGAAATTCTCTGAAAACCCTCCTCTCCCACTCAAGTCTTATTAAAAGCAAATTTTCTGCTGTCAAAGAGAATGGAAAAAAAATGGTACAGAGAAAATGTAGGTCTCTTCCATAGCATTAATATTTGCTGAATTGATTTTACAAATCTATGTCTTCCATTTCCACCTGCCTTACTGTATACAGCAGGTATTCCCATTCTCTTAGCACATGATCTTCAAACAAGGCTCCAGCCATACAACCTTTGACCCTCAGCTCCACCTTATGGATGGGTCTTGTTCTGACCCAGCTCCCCAAACACAACCAACCTTCTGAAGTTAACTCAAAGATTCCTTTATTAGGAATCCCAGCAGCCCTGGCAAAAAGTTTCTCTCTCACTCCATGCTAACCAGTCCATCCATCCGGGAGATGAATAGTTGTGTGCCACATCTATTCATCTCTGCCCCCTGCCTTTAATCCCCAGAACTAGGGTGGGGTGGCTCTTCCGACCCAAGGACTGGCCCATAGATTTCCACTGCTCTCCTCTCCTCTGCCTTCTGCGCATCTGTGCATCAGGCCCTGGACCCAACTGTTCCTCCTCTTCCTCATCAGCCACCTCCAGACCTGCAGGCTGTTGACTCTCCATCCGAGGGGTGACGGACAGCCCAGGCTCTGCCTCAGTCTCTCTCTTTCTCTCTGCCAGCTCCATTCCCTCTTCCCCCTCGGACCTCCCAGGTTGCCTTGATGCTGACCCTAATTCCCACACCTCCTTCTCCTCTGAATCAGCTGCTGGATTGGCCAGCATTCAATAGGCCATAACAAGTCCTTGAGCAAATGGTACAAAAAAGGTAAATCTTCATATCCAGAACAGTCATTAGAATAGGAAGCCAAGAAACTGCATGCTGGAGCCAAATTCTAAGACATTGTGTTTCCCTTTGCTATTCGGTACTGCATGGCAAACCACTTTCCAAACTTTAGGAAATTAAGGAAGTTAAACACATGGGAAGTAGTGCATTTCGCACCACTGCTGTGCTCCTCACTGCCGTCTCCCCTTAATACAGGTATCCTCAACTTACCACAGTTCGCTTAATTCAAAGTTTACAACCGCCTTGAAAACAGTGACTTATGGCTATTTTTCACACTTATGACTGTTACATCTTGAAGACCTCCAAGGTCCCTTCCCAGCTCATTCTACTTTATCTCGGTCCTCTTATCATCTTTGTTGCTCTTTTCTGCACGCTTTCTATGGCTAAACGTTATGCCAGGAATAAATCTCTAGATGGATTGATTTAGGAAACATTGAACAATTGCTTTGGTTACAGAATTAATCCATAACCTTCAAATCACAATGAAAGAAATGAACTGATAAGTCTAAAGACTGATTTTAGTTCACTTCTCCACAATATGCTATCCATCAAGTCCTCCCAAATAATAAATATTATTTGCTCAGGGGCTATCAAAAGCTGTCAAAACTCAGATTCCAAAATTAAATGCACAGATAAGGCTAAGTAAAAGCCCCAACCTTTGAGGAGTTGAGGAGGTAGCCGAATCTGGGTGTCAAAAATATCAATCACTTGGAAACATTTTGGAAGGAGGACATTTCATTTTCTGTGCTCAATGGTGAGCAAGTGGACTCCAAGGATTTAAAGACCACTAGCTGGTAAGATAAGTTGGCATCACAGTTGCCTCTTGCAAAACTCCATTAATTATTATTGGCTTGGTGGGCATGGCAGGGAAAGGCTACTGTAAAATCTCCATTCAGAGGTGACATTTGCTGGTTCTCCTAACTACTCAAAATTTCCACTAGTTTATTTAGTTTATTTGTCTTGTATGCCACCCACTCCCAAAGGACTCCGGGCGGCTCACAATAGACAAGGGAGGGGGAGATAACTAGACAAAGACAACACTTAAAAAACGCAACATTCACAGTTTCCGTGGGGCTGGATGTTTCACAAGTCCCCCGGCCTGCTGGAGCAGCCAGGACTTGGTGGCTTTGCGGAAGGCCGGGAGGGTAGTAAGGGTCTGGATCTCCACGGGGAGGTCATTCCAGAGGGCTGGAGCTGCAACAGAGAAGGCTCTCCCCCGGGGAGTCGCCAGCCAACATTGGCTGGCAGATGGAATCTGGAGGAGACCTAACCTGTGAGATCTAATCGGTCTATGGGAGGTAATCGGCAGGAGGCAGTCTCTCAGGTACCCAGGTCCGATGCCATGTAGGGCTTTATAGGTAACGACCAGCACCTTGAAGCGGGTCCGGAGACTAATGGGTAGCCAGTGCAGCTCGCGGAGGATAGGTGTAACGTGGGTGTACCTGGGTGCACCCACAATCGCTCGCGTGGCTGCATTCTGGACTAACTGAAGTCTTCAAACACTCTTCAAGGGCAGCCCCACTACCGGTTCTCCACAACCTGTCAGAACCTTCTTGGTTCCACCTCTGGTATAGGGTCTCTTGCTTGAGCAGGGGGTTGGACTAGAAGACCCCCAAGGTCTCTTCCAACTCCATTATTCAGTGGAATGGCTTGCCTCCAGAACTTCTGGGTGCTTCACCACTGGAGGTCTGTAGAGATTTTCCGTCCTCCAAGTCATGGTTGTCCCAAAAGTGTTTTTTCAGGAGGCAACTGGACTTTTTTGTTTTTTTGTTTTTTGTTTTCTTTTGAAGACTTTTTGCTTCTCATCCAAAAAGCTTCTTCAGCTTTGATTGGATGGAGGGGAATGGAAGGATTTATACTCCTTTCAGACAGCTGGTCATTTGCATCCTTTTAGAGAGTTGTTGAGGCCACTTGGAGGTTTGTCTGTGTCCTCAGGGTCAGCTGAGTGGTGCAAATGGTTCCTGTAGTCTGCATTTTTCCCCGCTGGTAATCTGAGGAAATTCAACACTGGAGGTTTTTTTTTTAAAGAAACTGGACCACTGTTTGTCTAAAATGGTATAGGGTCTCCTGCTTGAGCAGGGAGGGGGTTGGACAAGAAGACCTCCAAGGTCCCTTCCAGCTCTATTCTGATTGATTGATTGATACTTTGAGAAGTAAAAGCTGTGGGGGCACATGGGAAAGGCAGCCTTCTGTTTCCCTCCTCCTTGCAAGAAATCCCCCCTCCCCCCAGGAACCACACATAAAGGACACAGTGGCCAATTTAACTTTTACCTTTCTCATCTGAAACAGGAATGGAGAAAGGATTCTTTTAAAGCTCTCTGCACTTGATGGCAATTACACAGCATAAAAGAAAAGGGCACTCAATTTATACCAGGAAAATAAGATCCTGCGGCCTGTTAAATTAAGCTGATGTAATTTTGCTTATTGAAGAATAATCCATTCTTATGTTTTTTTACTAATGCACAAGACTGTAGAATAGGTTATTCAATCAAGGGGGGGGAGTATGTGCGATTACACGTGGCTAATAGACAAATTCAGTTCTTTTTTAATTTCTAAAAGAAAAATATTGTTCACCCATAAATATTCTCTCCTACTGTAAGGACTAAACCTGCGTTCATCAACAGATAACAAATTTAAGATGTATGAACTTCAACTCCCAGAGAATTCATGCTGCCTGAGGAATTCTAGGAGTTGAAATCCACACTTTACTTAAAGTTGCTAAAGTTTTGAGAAGCCCTCTAATATAGGGGGGTGAAACTCAATTTCGTTGAGGGCCACATCAGGGTTGTGTTTGAGCTTGGGGGGCTGGGGTAGGCATGGCCAGCTTGACCTCACTCATGTCAGGAGGGGCACCTGTGGTGGCTGCTAAGGCAGGTTTTCCTTCAGACCCTCCCTCATTCCCATTATAATCTCCTTCCTTCCTTCTGCCCTCCCTCCCTCCCTTTCCTTCTTTTTCATTCTCTCTTCCTTCTCCTTTCTTCTTCCTCCCCCTCTTTCCTTCTTTTTCCTTCCTTGCTCTCTTCCCATCTTCCCTTCTTTTATTTTCTCTTTCCTCTTCCCCTTCTTCCTTTCCTGTCCCTTCTTGCATGCTCAAATGCAAAAGGGGAATTTTTTCTCCTTTTGTTTTGCCTTCAGTTTCTTTTGATAGCCCTCTGCCAACGAAAACATGTGCCACCCCCCACCCCCTTGAGCTCTGTTTTCACTGGCAGAGTCCTTCGCTGTTTCCAGGGTGGCCCCGTGGGCCAGTTCTAAGCACTCTGTGGGCCAGATCCAGCTCGCAGGGCCCTGAGTTTGACACCCTTGATCTAGTAGATCTTAGTTCTTGGTGCACCATTTGTCACTGTGAAATGAAAACTGAGATTCTTCACTGCCTTCTCCGCTTTCATATTAGCAGCCTCTGGAGCAGAGGCAGAAACATTGTTGGAGCCCACTGTGAAATCAAAGCTGCTGCCCTTTTTTTTCAGATGTGGTGTCTAAAAAGAGGCAGGGGTGATGCCTTTTGGTTTTTGACTCCCCTCTGCCATTTCTCCAGCCCACCTCCCACCCAGCACGGTGCTCCTCCAGCTTCAAAGCTCACTGAGATCAGCCAATGGAGGCTCTTCTGCACACCTGGTCAGGTAACAGGACTGGGAGGTGGGTGCGTGAGCACCTGGTCTAAGCTCTGCATCTCCTGGCTGGAAGATCTCGTGTTCTGCCTAGGGATTTTTCATCATGCCCTAGAAACCCGCACAACAATTGGATTATCCCTTCTACGGATTCTCCTCCCCCTCCTTTGTGCGGGTTTTAAAGACTGATTAGACATTTCTATTATAATAATAACATCGAGCAACTTTCTGTGGCCCCGCATGCTGTTGTTTTTTAATATGTATTATGGAGATTAATACATTCCTTTGCTGAAATGATTGTCTGGGTAGTTTATAGCGAATTTCGTACTCTCACATTCATAGACACACACGGGAGCCTTATATTTCTTTCGGATAGATAGAGGGATGCCCAGATATTTTCCCTTGCTTCTGTCCCAGGTGAGTGTTTTTAGAGGGAGGGAAGAAAAGGGTCAGGGAGGGTAGAAGGAAGGAAGGGAGGAAGGAAGGAAGGAAGGAAGGAAGGAAGGAAGGAAGGAAGGAAAGAAAGAAAGAAAGAAAGAAAGAAAGAAAGAAAGAAAGAAAGAAAAGGGACAGGGAGGAGGGAAAGAAGGGAGAGAGGGAGAGAGGGAGGAACCAAGGAAGGGAGAGAAGAAAGAAAGAAAGAAAGAAAGAAAGAAAGAGGACAGGGAGGAGGGAAGAAGGAAGGGAGGGAGGGAGAGAGGAAGGAAGGAAAAAAGGAAGGATAGAAAGAAAGAAAGAAAAAGGACAGGAGGGAGGGAGGAAGGAAGGGAGGGAAGGATGGAGAGAGAGAGGAAGAAAGGAAAGAAGGAATGATAGAAGGAAGGAAAGAAAAGGAACAGGAAGCGACGGAGGGAGGGAGGGTGGACCTGATGTCTTTGACACTCTCCCCCATGAGATGCAACACACAATCTTTGGCAGGCCTCTGGTCCTTTCACCAGCTAACAGAGGGTGGCAGAATACACAGCCACACAATTTTCTGTTCCCAAGAGAACTTTTTCTGAGGGCTTTAAGGCAAGCAAATCATCAGCAGCCAGAAAGAATGAATCAAGCGATCCCAGGATTCTAAGCCTTTGGGGTCCAATATTCTCCCTGCTCTCGTTTAATTAGATTTTGTTTCTCACATAGTCCTAAAGATTTCCCATTAATTGACCAGTTAATTTAGCCGGGAAACCGCCTCCTGAAAGAGGCAAAATCTATCTCAAGTGTTTGAAGGCACCCTGAGATATTTCCCCTGCAAGCAAACGAGGAGGTGTTTGGTTTCACTGCTGCATTGAAGTCATATCCATAACCATCAACCACGCTGGAGAGGGAGAGAGGAGAGAGGGGGGAGAGAATGTGTGTGTCAGAGAGAGAGGGAGAGGGAGAGAGAGGGAGAGAATGTGTGTGAGAGAGAAAATGTGTGTGTGTGTGTGTGTGTGTGTGTGTGTGTGAGAGAGAGAGAGAGAGAGAGAGAGAGAGAGAGAGAGAGAATGTGAGAGAAAATGAGAGAGAGAATGAGAGAAAGAGAAGGAGGGAGAGAAAGGGTGGGAGGGAGGGAGAGAGAGGGGGAGGGAGAGATAGAATGAGAATGAGAGAGAGAATGTGTGAGAGTGAGAGAAGGGGAGGGAGAGGGAATGAGAAAGAGAATGTGTGTGTGTGTGAGAGAAAATGTGTGAAAGAGAAAATGTGTGTGAAAGATTGTGTGTGTGTGTGAGAGAGAGAGAGTGTGACAGAGAGAGAATGATAGAGACTGTGTGAGAGAATGAGAGAGGGGGGAAGGAGGGAAAGGGAGTGAGGGAGGAAGAGAGAGAGAGAATGTGTGAGAGAGAAGGGAGGGGGGGAGGGAGAGAGAGAATGTCTCATATTCTCCCTGTAAAGCAGCCTGTGGGAGAGTGAGAGAAACAGCCAATGATACCCATTAAGATACACAGAATCTCCCCAACCTAATAGGATGTGTGTGTGTGTTGGGGGGGGACTATAAATCCAGGTGGGGATCTCATTCAACCCCCCCCCAGTCTTGGGAAAATTCTCTGTCTGGAGGGCTGACTGTTGTACATATCCCCCCACTTCCTGGTTCCCTGAAAAAAATACCACTAGGTGGTACCCTTGGAATGGCACTTTCAGTTTCCCCTCCACCACCACCCACCACCCCAAAAGGATCCCCCCCCCATCAGCCACCCAGCCTGTCCACCTGGCCCAGCCAGGGCTCCCCAACCCAAGGATGCTCACTAAATCCCCCCACACACACACTTGGAAGAGCTCTGGCTGCCTTCCCCCCACTTCCCACCCCCCCCCAGCGGCTCTCCTCCAAGACCCCCGCAGCAGCCTTCGCAGCTGATTTCACCCAGGGCGCCATTAAAAAAATAAAATAAAAATAAAAGTGGAACGAAAGCAATTTCCAGCCGACACAATCTGCGTTCACTTTCCATGAAATCTCTTCTCCCCGCCCTCTCCCCCGCCATTAATCCAGTTGAGCACCATTGGCTAATAGGGCATATTTTACACGAAGCTGAGAAAAGTAACAGCGTGAAGGAGGAGGAGGAGGAGGAGGAGGAGGAGGAGGAGGAGGAGGAGGAGGAGGAGGAGGAGGAGGAGACGTGGAAGATCCACCTGGGTCGCCTCTGGACGCCTCCACCTTTTCCTCCCCAAACTCCACCCCACTTTTCGGAGCCATCAAATCCCCCCCACCCACCCCCAAGCCACCCCTCTTTTCTAATGCGTAAAAGCTGCGCTCCAAACGGCTGGAAGACACACAAGCACACACACCTCCGCCGGCCGCTTTGATGTCAAGAAAGCCTCTAACCACAGGGAGATCCTAGAGGTCAATCCCCACCGCCGCAATTCATAATACAAGGTGCAACCGAGCAAGCCGATCCTTCAACAGGGAAAGGGGAAAAATAGCTCGCTCTCCTCTAATCGTAAAGCACTTTCGCTTTTTTTCCCTGTGACCCCACCTGGGAACGTCAAATTGCCCTTTGGGGAAAAAAGGGGACTGGAAACTTCGGCCAACTCTTTGGGGTTTCCCAGGCCAGGCTCTTGGGTCCTCTTCTGCAGGGGAGATTGGGGAGGGGGCAACCCTGCTGTCGAAATGGGGAAGGGAAGCTCCTTCCTTGCCCCGCCGCAATCTCTTCTTGCGGCTCGGGGTGGGTGGGTGGGGGATTGCTTCCCCAAAGCTGAACCAGCTTTGCCAAAACCTCCATTGAATGTCAGTCCGGCTGTCAGGAGAAAAAGGGGAAACTGATGTCAGGAGGAATCCCCCGCCCCCCAAAACACCGAGCCTTCCGCAGGGATCGCCGCTTGCCGGTGGCAAGAAGGGCTTCTCTCCCCCCCGCCTCGCTCCACAGGAAAGGCCCAGGGGGAGTGAAGGGTGGCTGGCCAGGGGGAGGGGGAGAGGACAGCCCCCCCTCGCCCAGCATAGCAACATCTGTAGACACCTGCCGGAGCTGCAGAGCCCCCCCCCCTCCGAGGTCACTAGGAAGCTCGGGCGTAAGCCAACGGGGAGCCGGGGGACTTTCAGGGAAGACCGAGGCCTGCCTCCGGAGCGCTCCCGAGGTAGAGACCCTGCGCGGCGGCAGAAAGAAGTGGGGGGAGGAGGTCCTGCCTAGAAATCTACCGCTGCGGCGCTTTTCGGGATGGAAAGAAGAGCTCCTCGACGCCTTTGCCTCCAGCCTGGGGGGGGGGGGGTCTGGGAGAAACGCCGGCCTCCCCAAACGCCCCCGCCTCTGGGTCTCCCCCGCCGCCGGGACGGTCTCCCCCCCTCCAAAGCAGGGCAGGAGTTCCGGGCTCCTTCACTCCCGAGCCCCCTTTCTGGGCAAAGCCGAAGAGGGCAGAAGTGACCCGTCCGTCGCCCTCCAGACCACCCCACCCTGCACCCGCTGCTCTTCCGCAACGCCTGGCTTCGCGCAGCGGCTTCCCTGCCTGGGAGCCGCTTCAGCCGCGCAACTCTGCGCCCAAGCGCAGCGCATCCTCCCCTTCCTCGGCTGAGGAGGGGTCCGGGATCGGGCGGCCTCTCCCCCACTCCGCGGGCTGAGCCCACCGCGCGCGCCAAACTTGCCAGGCGGAACTTCTGCCGCGCCGAGCCCGGGGCTGCCTCCCTCCACCCTCCCTCCCTCCCGCCGCGTCCCGCGGGCGCCCTCTTGCCTACCTTTCGCGATGGCCCTCTTCATCTTAGGCGCTCGGACAAGGCACGTCTCGGGGGGCAGCAATCCTTCCCCGGAGGGGCGCGGCGGCGGCGGGCAGGCGCCGCGGAGCCTCATGCGAACTTCCGAGCGGGCGCGGCCAGCCAGGGGCTGCCTCTGCCGGCGTCTCCGCGGAGGGGCGGCCGGCTCCTCTGGCGAGCGAGGCGCAGCAGTCCGGCGGCGGGAGCTAGCATCCAGGCGCGGGAGCGGGACGGCTCGGCCGAGCGGCTTCTTCGGTTCCCGGCGGCGGGGACACCGATTCGGGCCGCCTCCCGCGCGGCTCCCAGCCCCGGGCAACGCGCTCCGACCCCCGCCCTCCCCGCCCCTGCCCTGCCCTGCCCTGCCCTGCCCTGCCGCCGCGTCCGGAAGGCGGGGCGCCGGGTGCCTTGCTGGAGTGGAGGTGCGCCGCGCCGCGCCGCGCCTGGCCGAGCGAGCGAGCCCGAAAGGTGTAGGACGCCGGATGCGATCACGTGGTGGGAGGGAGACGGCTCGGCCTAGATCGGATTTACTGGCGGGGGGGAGGCAGGCAGGCAGGCAGGCGGAGGAGGAGGCGGGGAGGAGGGGCCGCCGCCGCCGCCGCGCGCTCAGCCGAGGAAGCGCCCTGAGCAGCGGACGGGCAGTCGCAGGTCTCGCCCGGGGCGGAGCTGAGCTGAGCTGAGCCCGCGGCAGGTTGGCCGCTCGGGCGAGGGAAGGAGCAGAGTCCGCTGGGCGCCTCAGCCGCGGTTGACGGGGCTGCCTGGGAAGGGAGAGCGGCGGGGGCGAGGCGGCCTCAGGGGACTGTCCAAAGGGGCGACGCCCTGCCGGCAAGGAACGCGGGCCCTCACTCTTCGCCGGCCGGCGCTCATTACCTGAGGGACGGAGCCCCCTCAAGGCCGGCGAGGAGAGGGCGAGGCGCCCCTCCTGAGGGGGAGAGCCGCTCCCGAGACTCTGCAGAGAGCGCTCCGAGCGGCCGCTCTTGGCCCCGAGCCCAGGAGTGAGTCGGTGGGAGATTCCCCATGGCTTCTTCCCTCCCTCACCCCCGTCCTGGGCCTTATCCCGCGGGCGCTTCGTTCCCAGCCTGGCCGCAGCTCCTGAGGGAGGCGCTCCATGGTCGCTCCCGCGCGTGGCTCTGCCAGCTTCCCCTGCGCCTTCTCTCGCCCCCATCCCGGTGCGTCGAGGGGCCGCCGATCCTCCTGACGACTCTGGAGGCCCGACGAGCCCTGGACCCACCCGCGTATGGCGGGCTCGTCCTTCCCCATCAATACAGCATGGCTGGATGAAACCCCCCGTTATCGGCCTGGCCGTCCCAGCCGCGAAGGGAGTTTGAGCAGCTCCGGTGGACTTGATCGAATTGTACAAAAATATAAATTAGGCGAAACCTGGCTCAAAAACGGTAACTGTGAGAGGAATCTTGGAGTCCTGGTGGACCACCATTTAAACCAGAGCCAGCCTTGTGCTGCAGCTGCCAAAACAGCTAATATATCCTTGGTTGTACAAACAGGTTAAGATCATGTTAAGTATTAATTCTGCTTTATAAAGCCTTAGGAAGGCCACACCTGGAATATTGCATCCAGTTTTGGTCACCACATTACAAAAAAGATGTTGAGACTTTGGAAAAAGTGCAGAGAAGAGCAACCAAGATGATTGTAAAACGAAATCCTGGAGATAACACATGCAGGAGTTGGGTTTGGTTAATCTAGAGCAGTTGTTTTCAACCTATGAGTTGGGACCACTTTGGGGGTCGAATGACCCTTTCAGGGGTCGCCTAAGACCATTGGAAAAAAACATTTTTGAAAAACATAAAATAATCTTATGGTTGGGGGTCACCACAACGTGAGAAACTATTAAAGGGTCGCAGCATTAGGAAGGTTGAGACCCACTGATCTAGAGAAAAGAAGAACTAGGGGTGATATGATTCCACTATTTGAGGGGCTGCACTAAAGAAGAGGGGGGGGGGTTCAACTTATATTTTCCAAAAGGCAAAAGAAGAAAGAAAGGTGGAAACTAACCAAGGAGAGAAGCAACCTGAAATGAAGGAAAAACTTCCTAACACTGAGGACAATTAGCTAGTGGAACAGAAGTTGCCTTCAGAAGTTATAGGTGCTTCCACTGGAGGTTTTTATTATTTTATTATTTTATTATTATTATTATTTATTTGTCTTGTATGCCGCCCACTCCCGAAGGACTCCGGGCGGCTCACAATAGACAAGGGAGGGGGAGATAACTAGAGAAAGACAACACTTTAAAAAACGCAACATTCACAGTTTCCGTGGGGCTGGATGTTTCACAAGCCCCCCGGCCTGCTGGAGCAGCCAGGACTTGGTGGCTTTGCGGAAGGCCGAGAGGGTAGTAAGGGTCCGGATCTCCACGGGGAGGTCATTCCAGAGGCCTGGAGCTGCAACAGAGAAGGCTCTCCCCCGGGGAGTCGCCAGCCGACATTGGCTGGCAGATGGAATCCGGAGGAGACCTAACCTGTGAGATCTAATCGGTCTATGGGAGGTAATCGGCAGGAGGCGGTCTCTCAGGTACCCAGGTCTGATGCCATGTAGGGCTTTATAGGTAGCAACCAGCACCTTGAAGCGGATCCGGAGACTAATGGGTAGCCAGTGCAGCTCGCGGAGGATAGGTGTGACGTGGGTGTACCTGGGTGCACCCACAATCGCTCGCGCGGCTGCATTCTAGACTAACTGAAGTCTTCGGACACTCTTCAAGGGCAGCCCCATGTAGAGCACGTTACAGTAATCCAGTCTTGAGGTCACAAGGGCGTGAGTGACTGTCTGAAGGGCCTCCCGATCCAGGTAGGGTCGCAATTGGTGCACCAGGCGAACCTGGGCAAAGGTCCCCCTGGTCACAGCCGACAAATGGTGTTCTAAAGTCAGCTGGGGATCCAGGAGGACTCCCAAATTGCGAACCCTCTCTGAGGGGCATATAATTTCACCCCCCAGCCTGAGAGATGGAATAATTGGCCAATCTTTGGGAGGGAACATCAGAAGCCACTCGGTCTTGTCTGGATTGAGTGCCAACTTGTTTGCAGGACTGAACCATGCAGCACCCCGTAGTTGAGGGGCCTTGGGGTCGATCTCTGCCCTCCGACCAACACTGACTGCGACCTGTCTGAGAGGTAGGAGGAGAACCACCGGAGGATGGTGCCTCCCACTCCCACCTCTCGCAACCGTCGCAGAAGGATACCATGGTCGATGGTATCGAAGGCCGCTGAGATGTCAAGGAGCACAAGGATAGAGGGGTTACCCCTATCCCTGGCCCGCCAGAGATCATCGGTCAGCGCGACCAAAGCAGTTTCCATGCTGTAACCAGGCCTGAAACCTGACTGAAAGGAGTCTAGGTAATCGGCTTCATCCAAGGACCGTCGGAGTTGAGAGGCCACCACTTTCTCAACAACCTTCCCAACAAAGGGAAGGTTGGAGACTGGACGATAGTTGTTCAAAATGGCTGGGTCCAGAGACGGCTTCTTCAGGAGGGGTCTCACCACTGCATCCTTTAGGAGGGGCAGGAAGATTCTCTCCTGGAGAGAGGTGTTAACTATCGTCCGGATCCAGCCGCGTGTCACCTCCCTGCTGGTCGAGACCAGCCAGGAGGGACACGGGTCCAGTATACAGGTGGAGGCACTCACCGCTCCCATGGCCTTGTCCACTTCCTCAGGAGAAGCAAGTTGAAACTCGATCCATAAAGTATGCTCAAGACCTTCCCCCGGTACCTCGGCTGGTACCGTGCAATTGGAGTCCAGCTCGGTCCGAATCCGAGCGACTTTATCCGTTAAATACTGAACAAATTCCTCAGCTCTTCCTTGTAAAGGGTCATCCGCATCCCTCCCTTTCAAGAGGGAACGGGTTATTCTAAACAAGGCGGCTGGCCGCGATTCAGCGGATGCAATAAGGGCGGCAAAATGCGAACATTTCGCCGCCCGTATTGCCACGAGATAGGCTCTGATAACAGCTCTCATCAGTGCTCGGTCTGACTCAGATTTACTGGCCCTCCAGCGGCGCTCTAGGCGTCTCTTTTGGTGCTTCATCTCCCGGAGTTCCTCGGTAAACCAAGGAGCCCTCCTGGATCCGCTGCCTCGGAGAGGTCGCAAAGGCGCAATCCAGCTTAGAGCTCCTGCTGCCGCTGTATTCCAAGCAGTGACTAAGGACTCCACCGGATTGTGGACGATAGTGTCAGGTATTTCTCCAAGCGCCGTCTGAAATCCCATAGGGTCCATCAGGCGCCTGGGGTGGAACCACCTAATCGGTTCCCCCTCCCTACAGTGGGGGATTGGTTTCCGAAAATCAAGCCTCAGTAGGAAGTGATCAGACCATGACAAGGGCAAGGTTTTAATGCCCTTCAACTCTAGATCACATCTCCACTGCTCTGAAAGAAATACAAGGTCAAGCGTGTGACCAGCTGAATGAGTCAAACCCCGAATTACTTGGGTCAAGTCCATGGCTGTCATGGAAGCCATGAACTCCTGCACCCCGTCCGAGCGTTCACCAAGTGTAGGCAGGTTGAAATCCCCCAGAACCATAAGCCTGGGGAACTCTACCGCCAACTCGGCTACTGACTCGAGGAGCGAGGGGAGGGCTGTTGCAACGCTGTTGGGAGGTAGGTAGGTTAGCAACAAACCCACTTGACCACCAAGGTCCAACTTCATCAACAGGGACTCACACCCGACAAGCTCCGGAGCAGGGATCCTACGAGGAACTAAAGACCTTCGGACGATGACAGCCACTCCCCCACCCCTTTTCTGGGGGCGCGGCTGATGAAGCACCTGAAATCCTTCTGGGCACATTTCAGTGAGGGGGACTCCTCCCTCCAGGCCCAGCCAGGTTTCAGTAATACATGCCAGGTCTGCCCCCTCATCTAAAATTAGGTCCCGGACAAGGGGAGCTTTATGAACCACAGACCTGGCATTTAGCAACAACAGCCTGAGACCAGGGCCCTGACAGTTCTCGCCTTCTGGCCCTGGAGTGGAACTAGCAGGGCCGGAAGGAGGGATCTCTGTGATGTAGCGAACCCTCCTTAAGAAGAGACTGGACAGTCACTTATCTGATATGGTATAGGGTCACCTGCTTGAGAAGGGGGCTGGACTTGAAGACCTCCAAGGTCCCTTCCAGCTCATTCTATTCTATCTCAGCCCTCTTATCATCTTTGTTACTCTCTCCTGCAACTAACCAAGGAGAGAAGCAACCTGGAATTAAGGAGAAACTTCCTAAGAGTGAAGACAATTAACCAATGGAACAGAAGTTGTGAGTGTTTCATCACTGGAGGATTTTCAGAAGAGATTGGATATAGCCACTGGTCTGAAATAGCATAAAGTCTCCTGCTTGAGCAGGGGGTTGGACTAGAAGACCTCCAAGGTCCCTTCCAGCTCTATTCTGATTGATTGATGTTCACAGAGCTGCAAGTGGGTGTGAGGGAACGTAGCCATTCCAGGCATGGTGGGCCCAGATTATGACCCGTTGGACACTTTCTGGCCAATAGAAGAAGCTCTTCTCACATACCCAAAGAAGCTCACTTGGAGCACTCTGCCATTTGGACCATGGGGATTGGGGAGGGGGAGGCCTGTGGCCCGCTGTCAATCTAATGTCTTCCTTTGACTTCTCAAGCAAGGGCAAATTTGGCCTAATTCCTTTCCCTTGTCAGGGTTCTTCTGCTGACACCTAATGTTCTTTACCTTGCATGTTTCCAACATTGGGTTGGGTTGAAAAGAATAAAAATAAAAGGTACGTGAAAGTCAAAGACACGTCAAGTGGAGATCAGCTTGTTAGTTTTTCCCCTCAATTGAATCCTTTCAATGTACTGTCAAATTAGACACATCCATGAAGTTTTCCTGCCAACATACAAAAAGCTGCTTGTCTGTTGGAATTATTTGCAACTTGCCTGGTGATTCTTCAGCTGTTAGTCTTCTGTCCAAGGGCCAGCCCTGCTGAATTTTTTTCCCCAGATGCTATTAGGGTAACAGAGGGGCTTAATTTAAACTGTTTAAAATAGCAATTCTTTAAAATTTAGCCCACTTTAAGCTTAAGGCTTAGGATGAACGGCTTTTCCTGCCTCCTGTTGCCTTAGCAGATCCACTCCTCTAGCAGCAGCTGGGAGGAATAAAACAAGAACCCCTAGATTGTGCAGAGATGAACAGGTTGACACTGAAAATAAAGGATAAAGAGGAATCCGTGTATTTCAAGACATGGGGAGATTTTATGATTGCCTAGAGAAAGGAAGCTACAAAAGAAAATAAAGAAAAGATACAGAACCCAGATGATGCACTATTAAATGAAAAGGGGGGAAGGGGGGGAAACAGAAAGGAAAGTACTAAATATACAAGTATATATTCAAGAGCGAGATAAAGGAGGGGGGAAACATAGTTAGGATAGACTAGAGAAGGTAAGGGAATAAGAAATGATACTAAATTATATTTGGGTTTGTGGAAATCCCAAGAAAACATAAACTGAGATTTGAAAGAGACACCTCTAACAACAGAAAGGGAGAGAGGAGGAGAGAATGAGAGGAAGAGGAGGGAAGGAAGAAAGGTAAGGAGAGGAGAGTGGAAGGGAGAGGAAGAGAAGGAGAGATGGTAGGAAGAGTAGGAGTAGGGGAAGGAGAGGAGGAAGGAGGAAAATAGAGGAGGGAAGGAGAAAAGAAAGGGAAAATAAGGTGGTGTTACAACAGGCGGATATAAAGCAACCCATACTTTATATGATAACCAATTACATAGAATAACAAATGTATAAGAATGACAAATATAAAGAAGAATAACGTGAATGTATACTTAAATTGGTATGTAAAAGAATAAATAATTAAAAATGGGGGGGAGAACCCCTTGTGATCTCCAAGAATTTGGATTTTTGGAGATGCCACCACTAAGGATGGAGGGGGTCCATGGATTTAGTTGTCAGGATGTCTATTTATGCTGGAGCCACCGATCCACATTTTCTGAGCTTTTTTATGAGGACGATGAGAATGATATTCTAGGATTGTCGTATTTCTCATTTTACATCCTGGCAGGATAGACATAATCAGAGGTGCTTCTACAATCAATGCAACACATACTGACTTGCTCTGTGTAGTTTCCAGTTTTCTCAATTACCTGGCATGTGTCATCAATAATGTTTCATATTTCTCAGCCTTATTTATTGACAACTTGAGCATCTGACATCTCCTGTCTCACGCAGAGCTCTAATCTCTTGAATGATTCTGAACATCATTTTGAAATGAAGTGTGTTGTACAATAGCAATAGCACATATATACCACTTTACAGTGCTTTTACAGCCCTCTCTAAGTGTTTTACAGAGTCAGCCTATTGCCCCCAAACAATCTGGGTCCTCATTTTACCCACCTCAGAAGGATGGAGGGCTGAGTCAACCTTGATCCAGTCAAGATTGAACTACTGGCAGTGGGGCAGAGTTAGTCTGCAATACTGCATTCTAACCATTGTGCAAAAGAAGGAAGGAAGGAAGGAAGGAAGGAAGGAAGGAAGGAAAGAGAAGAGGAATAGCAGAAGGACTTAGACTTATATACTGCTTCACAGTGTTTTACAGCCCTTTCTAGTGGTTTGCAGAGTCAGCCTCTTGCCCCCAACAATCTGGCTCCTCATTTTACCCACCATGGAAGGATGGAAGGCTGAGTCAACCTTAAGCCTGGCGAGATTTGAACTACCAAATTGCAGGCAGCCAGCCAGCAGTCAGCAGAAGTAGCTTGCAGTACTGCACTCTAACCACTGTACCACCATGGCTGATAATAGTTTGTACACTATAATAGTAGTTCGTACACTCTATTTAGTATTGGGGAGAAGATTGACCTCTTCCAATATGTTGGTCACTGCGTCATTATCCATAGCTTGGTTAGAACATTTGCCGTGTATCTCAAAAGCTTAAATCATGGCAACTGGACTTTATTAAAACTGAGACGTTTTGTTACTCATCCAGGAAACTTCTTGAGACAAAATGAAGATCTGGGTAGGCAGAAAGTCAGAGAATCATTGGAAATGTGATGACCCGGGGCAAGGTGCAGAGGCAACACAGCCAGTTGATAGTTCAAACTCCCCTTTATTGCTCCAACTTTCTCCCATGTTTATGGCAAGTCCCAGAGCAAAACGCTCACACAGACACCTCCAGCAACCTCTGACTCTGAGTAGTCCAGCAAAATGCTGTTAGCACAATGGCTTCCAGGCAAGAAATCCAGTGAAGCAAAGGAACTAGGCAAGAAGTCCAGCAAATTCCAGAGATCAGCAACCACACACAAAACTCCACATATTCAGTGTTTATTCCCGACAAAAGCCCCTCCCCACAATGTCTCCTTAAGGCTCAGTCCCCAGGTGTGCCTTGTGAAGAGGAGCAGGGCAGTCTCCTCCCAAGTAGTCGGCTGCTGTTCCCACCTCCTCTCCACTCTCTGTGCTCAGGGATCAGGAGGGAGTGGCCCTTGCTCATTGCCTGAACTCCATTGTTCCTCATCTCCACTGCCTGCCTTCTCTTCCCCCGACATGCATGCACAGTTGCCTGTAAATAGGTCTGCGCATGTACAGAACATTAAAGATGTCACACAAAAAAAAACATGCCGCAGCAACCGGGGAACTGATTCGGGGGTGTGGCGAGCCTGCCATCCAATTCGGTGATTCAGTCACAATTTCCACTACCGGTTTGGCCAAACCAATTCAAACCAATAGCAACCCACCTCTGGTTGGAATCTTCTTCTAAGTTCAGATATTTTTTGAAATACTTCCTTTTTTTTTCCATGTCTGTTTCCATCGTCGTTATCTCTATGGCTTTTGCAGTTCTGCTTCTTGACTCATCTGACTGCTCTCTCAAACTTTTTGTTAAGTTCCTTCCTGAGATTCTTCTCTTTCTTGATGTTTGGCTTATAAGGTGGTTCAGATAAGAAGCAAAACCAATGGCCACCCTCAAATCACAACAGTTCATTTAGTGACCATCCATAGGTACTATGACCGTTTTTCACATTTTAGACCGTCGCAGTATCCTCATGGTCACACGATTTATGTTTGGATGTTTGACAACCGACTCACATTTAGGAACGTCGCAGAGTCCCAGGGTCATATGATCTGCTTTTGCGACCTGACTAGCAAAGTCAATGGAGAAGCCAGATTTACTTAACAACCGGATTGCTACCATATTTTTCACACTTTTTTCCCACAAAAAAAGAGGCTAAAAATCTGGATGCGTCTTATACACTGAATACAGCATTTTTTTTTGCCTCCCCAAACCCTGCCCCCTTTGCAAAAATGGCCATGCATAGCCTCTAGGAGGCTTCCAGAGTGCTCCTGGGGGCTGGGGAGCGCAAAAACAAGTGAAAAATGGGCCGTTTTTTTGCTCGTGTTTGCCCCCCCTAGCCCCCAGGAGCACTCTATAAGCTCCCTAAAGACTATTCATGCCTTTTTTGGGGAAGAAAATGGGCCTGTTTTCATGAAAAAATGGGCCGTTTTGGGGAGGTTTACAGAGTGCAAAAACTTTTTCTTTAATTTTCCCCTTCAAAACCTTGCTGCATCTTATACTCCAGTGCGTCTTATACTCCAGTGCGTCTTATACTCTGAAAAATATGGTAACTCAACACATGCAATGATTCGTTTCACAACTTTGGCAAGAAAAGTCATAAAATGGGGCAAATTAACAAAAGTCTCGCTTAACAATAGAAATCTTGGGCTCTATTGTGGTCCTAACCTGAGGACTACCTGTAACTAATTTTAGTTGTCTGTATTCATTTGGTGTTGTTTATGCATAGAGGCCCAGTTTTGTTAGCTGTGAAGAAATCACTGAAGTGGCAGAAATTAGCAATTGAGTCTCCGGCTACATTTCAGCTGGCTACACCATACGATCCAATTACATTTTCCTTCATATTTCCAACATTGGCATTCCAGTCTCCCGTCTCGAGCAGCAACGCCTTTCTTACGCATTTTGTCAATTTCAAATGATCATAAAACTCTGCTTCTTCCACAGTAATGCGATCTTCCTATTCAAGGATGGTCCACAAAGTCTAATTTATATTACAGAGTCATTGATGGCATTGTAGCCAGGTTCGGTTCTTCCTTAGCCATAAAAACAAGGCCATCCCTTCTGTTTTTTTCATCTTTTGTGTAGTAATACATTTCTTTGCCCCAACACCAGTCATGTTCGGTGTGCTGATGCCCAGAATGTCAGCGTAGAGTGGTCCCATTCCACCTTTCACTGCGTGGGGTTTCCCCGTGTTTGTACTACTGATGTTCCATATTCCCACTGAAATCGTCTTTATTTTCCTGCATGGCAATATCAGACACCCCAAAGGGTTTAGTCTAGCCATGTAGTAAAAATCTTCTGCTCTTCCTGAGCAGCGTGTTGAGTGCTGTCCGACCGGAGGGCCCATTGTTGTCCAGCTCTATATTATTAATTACTGTATATTTTCTATCCATGTGGTTTTCTGGGTGAAAAGCATGATTTACCATTGCTGTGCTCTTCCCTCCCTTCCTTCCTCCCACCCATCTCCCTCCCTCCCTCCCTCCCTCCCTCTCTCTCTCTCTCTCTCTCTCTCTCTCTCTCTCTCTCTCTCTCTCTCACAGACACACACACACACACACACACACACAGCAAGAATCTACAGATTTTCATGCAACCCCCTAAACAGGTCATGCCTGGAAGCCATCTTTTCTTTTTGGACTTCAGGCCTGCCACACTTTCCACTGTGGGAAAATGAGAGGGGTGATTATACGGAGAGGGGTGATATGTAGCCATAACAACATTCTTCTTAGAAAGTCAAGGTCGTATTTGTCTCTGTACCTGACCCGAACTGGATGGGAGGAATCTGTCTTTGTGGCAGTGGGAGATTAGATGATGGGATGGACTTCTGGGTGTGGGGGCAAGATCTTGAACTTTCAACTGTGTGGGGGAAACCTGGAAGCTTTCAGATTTGGGTTTTCCCAGATGTGCCAACATGGCTCTCTTAATAAATTGGAACTTTGAGGAATCCTGTGCCTTGGATTTTGAATTACTTTTGGGTGCTATTTGGAACCCTGACAAGGTCCCTGTTGTGCACATCCGAATTCTGAGCTCAGTAGGGCAAGAGTCACTGGGTAAAAGAGTCCAAGTTCAGGAAAGCAGCCCAGGAGGCCAGGGTACATTCCATGAGATTACAAGGCACAGAACTGGGCAAGTTTTGTGGCCTATCAACTGCCGGTCCCTCAAGCAACCAAATCAGAGGAGGAAGAGGTGTGGCAGTCAGGATCAGCATCAAGGCAACCTGAGAGCTCTGAGGAGGACGAGGGAATAGATCTGTCAGAGAGAGAGAGAGAGAGAGAGAGAGAGGGAGGGAGGGAGGGAGGGAGGGAGGGAGGAGAGAGAGAGAGAGAGAGAGAGAGAGAGAGAGAGAGAGAGAGAGAGAGAGAGAGAGAGAGAGAGCCTGGGCCATCCTTCAGCCCTCAGATGTAGAGTCAACAGCCCCCAGGTCTGGAGGTGGCTAATGAGGAAGAGGAACAGCTGGGTCCAGTGCCTGACGCATGGATGCACAGAAGGCAGAGGAGAGGAGTGGAAATCTATGGGCCGGTTCTTGGGATGGAAGAGCCATTGCTGCTAGTGGAGCCCCACCCTAGCTCTGGGGATAAAAGGCAGGAGGTGGAAATGAATAGATGTGGTAGACAACTATTCATCACCCTGCTGGACAGACTTGTTAGCCTGCGGTGAGAGAGAAACTTTTTGCCAGAGAAGCTGCCGCTCTTAATAAAGAAATCATTGATTTAATTACAGAGGGTTTGTCATGTTCGGGGAGCTGGGTCAGAACAGCACGTTGCTCCAGCAACACTCAAGTCCTTAGGGTGAAGTTAAGTAGGCAACGCGGTGCAGCCCTTCACGAGAGGTGATATTGCCTCCTTGCGTATAGTCTAGCCGACTGGCCTTATGCCTGCCTCTTCTCTGTTCTATGTGTCCTTGGATCAGGAGGAGTGTGGACTCTACCTCCACCTCACTGCTAATGGGGAGGGCGGTCCTTGCCTAGAACCTCCTGGCCAATTTGCTGCAGCTGTGGCTCACCTGCTCAGCCTGTCCTTGGTCTGCCCAGGTGAGGCTGTTCCAGCAGGTTAACACTATCCGAGCCCCCGTCCTGGCTAATGCTCAGCTCCATGCTTTCCTCTCCACATTGAAACTCGCCCTCCTCCTCCTCTGAACTCGTGTCCGAAGAGGGGCCTGGGGGCAGATCCATGACAATTCCTTCCTTTTGTGCCACCTTTGCCATTGTCGCTAAAGTGATCCTCTGCCTCTGAAATCTTCCTTTCTCACTGCTCCCTGAGAGAGAGGCAGCTTCTGGCTTTAGCTGAACAGCTGGGATGATCTTCACACCTTGGGGGTATTCTTCTGGGGGTTGGGGGTAGGGGGACTCTTGGCAAACACATCCTCCATCATAAAGCAGCCCATCAAAACCTGGAAGGGACGGAGTGTGTTTTATGGCGTTGCCCAAATCCAATTTAATTTATTCAATGAACTAATTAAACAAATTTAGTAGCATAACTCAGCGTGGACTGGATCAGTGTAAAGTAGTTCCCTTCTCCCCTTCTTTTCTCACCTAGCTCATATAGGATGCTGGAGAAGTCGAGTGATTTTGGCTGAGAATATTGTCTCTGCTAAAGGAACCAAGCTAATATTTGTTTGGGCATCAGTTATAATGGGAATGCAACTGCACACAGCTGTTGTGCGAATGTAGCGAGACAGAGATATCTAATGCTTAGAGTGTTGAACTAGGATTAGGAAAAGTCCTCAAACATGAAGACTCATGGGGAGATTTAGGATGGTTGCTATGTAATCAACGCCCTCAACCTACCACACAGGACGGTTGTAGGAAGAGCAACAAAGCCCTTAGACTTATATACCGTTTTACAATACTTTCCAGCCCTCTCTAAACAGTTTACAGAGTCATCCTCTGGCCCCCAACAATCTGGGTCCTCATTTTAGCGAACTTGGAAGGGTGGAAGACTGAGTGAACCTTGAGCCAGTCAGGATCGAACTACTGGCAGTCAGCAGAATTAGCCTACAATGCTGCATTGTAACTATTGCACACCATGGAAGGAGAGAGGTGGGGAGAGAGGGAGGGAAGAAGGAAGGAAGGTGTTAGATCGGGTAAAAGGAGGCACAAAAGGCTTCAGTAAACAACAGCTCTTTATTGCAAGTCAAGTAAACATCCTGCTGAAGAATGATCAGGCAGTATCCCCTTTTAAAGGGATCTGTCAGACCTCTCAACCAATGAGATTCAACCTCTGTTCCTGCCGGAACAGAGGACCTTGGTGGAAACCTCTTTCAGTCTGTCAGCAAGGGGGGGATATCTAACACCCCTCCCCTCTAGGATGGAACAATCTAACTAGTGACATAGTCACGCAGGTAGGCGGGCTTTTGTGTAGCTCTGCCTGACCTGCGCAATTCAGTCCTGGTGTTTCCTTCGCGCAAGTCAGATGGACCTGTTGCTCCTGCAGATCTGCCTGGTGGAACCTCCTGGAACTTTTCACAGGTCGCAGCTAGAGCTTCTGGCGTTGACTCGCTAAGAGCTCGCTATGGGCCTGCATCGAATTCAGATAAGTCTTCCACTACTCTCGGGCTTCCCTTGGGTTTGTGGAGACTGTTATTTCCTGGATAGCTTCTCTCTGTCTGTGCAGGAGTTATATTTGGTTGTCTAAGTGCTGAGTTAGACATGCGGCTATGGAGTTGGTCTATATGCCTTCTCCAATTTCTACCGTCCTCGAGTTTTACTGTGTATGACCGAGGACCAGTAATTTCCATTATAGTTGCGGGAATCCATAACATCCCCCCAGTGTAGTTGTGTGCATATACCGAGTCTCCTATGGAAAAAGACCTGACTTTGCTTGTGGAGTCAGGGGGTGTTGTGGTGGAATAATTTGGGTGTAGCCGATCTAAGTGAGACCTTAGGAAGAAGCAGGGCTTCTTCCAGTGGTAGCACTGGGTGTGATGTGTTGAATGAGTAAGTAATGATCAATTTGTGTTTGCCAATTGCCTGGGCCCATCTTATTGAGGGCTTCCTTTGCGGATCTTACCATTCGTTCTGCCTGGCATTGGAGGCTGGATGGAATGGCGCAACCAGGGCATGACTGACTCCCTGAGCTGCTAAGAATGTTCGAATGGCATGGCCGTGAGACACTAGTATGTTGGGGAGGCCATGCATGGAGAATAGTTTATGTAGTACCTTGATGACTGATTCTGCGGTAGTGGAATTCATCAGGACTACTAACTATTTAGAATATGCGTCCACGACTATGAAGAAGGTTTGGCCATGGACTGGTCCAGCGAAGTCAATGTGTATTCTGGACCATGGTGCATGCGAGCACGCCCATTCCTTGGCGGGTGCTTCCGGGGGAGCCGGTCTGGACTCCTGACAGGGCGTGCATGTAGCTACCCATTCTTGTATGTCCCTGTCTATGTTAGGCCACCAAACATAATTCCTTGCTAGAGACTTCATTTTAACAATCACCAGATGCCCTACATGCAGTGCTTCAAGGACTGCTATGCACAATTGTTTGGGAATGACTACCCTGTACCCCCACAACAAACAACCATTAATAACCAACAATTCATCCCGCTTAGAAAAATACATTCTGAATTCCACCCCAACAGGCCCCTTGGGCCACCCCCACCACACCCAGTTCAAATTTGCTTTATTATGGGGTCCTTTGCAGAGTGGCGTGCAACGTCACTGGATGAGACGGGTCTGGTTTCCAGGCAGTTAATGAGGAGGACCAATGTCTCAGGGGCGGGGTCAGTGAGAACTTCTGGCAATGGGCAATGGCTCAAGGCATCTGCTTGCCCTAACGTGGTGCCCGGTCAGCGGATGAGGTGGTAGGAATAGGCTGCCAGAAATATTGTCCATCTGGTCATCCAGGGAGATAGTGATACCGGGGTGAGGTGGTCCCCAGCCAGCAACCCTAACAACGGCTTGTGGTCTGTGATCAGTTTGAAATCCCTGCTGTAGAGATACTCGTGGAATCTTTTTACTCTGACTACTGCAGCCAAAGCCACGCGGTCCAGTTGGCTGTAGTTCCGCTCAGCGGCGGATAATGTCCTGGAGTAAAATGCAATGGGGGCTTCGGCACCATTTGGCATGCGGTGGCTAAGGACTGCGCCGACATCAAAAGGGGAAGTATCACAGGTCAACACCAAAGGCAGGGTGTGGCTGTATTGTACTAGGAATGAGTCTGCTGATAAGAGTCTTTTTACGGTGGCGAATGCGGTTGCCTTGGTTTTGCCCCAGGACCACTTCGTGTTCTTGGCTAGGAGACAATGTAGTGGTTCAGCAACTGTCACTTTCTGTTTTAGAAAGACACTGTAAAAGTTAAGGAGCCCGAGGAACACCTGTAGTTCGGTCTGATTGCGAGGTGTGAGGGCTTCCTTAATGGCTTTCATTTTTTGTGAGGTTGGGTGAATCCCAGACCCATCGATCATGTACCCTAGGAATTTGAGTTTTGGTACACTGATTTTACATTTTTCTTTTTTGAGGCAGAGGCCCTTGTCTCTGATTCTAGCCAAATGTGTTTTAAAAGTTGCGCTTCATTTGCGGCCTATACCAAAATGTCGTCAAAATAGGGGATGACTCCTGGTATCCCCTGCAAAAGTCACTCCATGATGCTTTGGAACAGTCCGGGGGCGATACTAACGCCGAATTGCAGGTGGTTGCATTTGAATGCACCCCTGTGCATCACAATGGTTTGGGCCTCTGCGGTAGCGCCATCTACTGGCAATTGCTGGTATGCCTGTGCCATATCTAATTTAGCAAAGATTTTTCCTGGGCCGTGGGAATGCAATAGGTGTTGTACAACAGGTACAGGGTAAGCACTTTGTTGTAGTGCTTTATTAATTGTGCATTTATAGTCTGCATAGATGCATACAGACCCGTCAGGTTTGACAGGTGTCACAATTGGCGTCTCCCAGCGTGCATGATCGACTGGTTCTAGAATGCCCTGGCTCACGAGCTTATCAATTTCTTTGTCAATTTTTAGCCGGAGAGCAAAAGTTACTCTCCTGGGCTTTAGCCTAACTGGGGCTATTGCAGGGTCTAAGCTAAATGAAATGGGGGTTCCTTTGTATGCACCCAGACTGGTGCCGAAGACGTCCTTGAACTCCTTAAAGATGGCTTCAGCAGCGGCTTCAGCAGCATCCTCTTCCACAGAGTTGACTTTGGTCACTTCCATTCCCAGGGCTTGGAACCAATCAAGCCCCAGCAGGCTCTGAAGGTCGTCTCTGACCACTGTCATGGGGAGTCTTTTGCAGAATTGCTTGTGGCTTACCCAGAAGGTGCCTTGGCCCATGATGGGGACCTGGTTCCCCTGGTAGTCGCATATGTGGACGTCAGGGCTTCTGAGGTGTCTCTTTTGTATCTTGGGGATCGTTTGCTTCAGGACTGACCATGGAATTATGGTCAGTGATGACCCGGTGTCGATCTCCATTTCGCATGGAGAATCCTCAATGAGGACAGTGACTTTCAGCTTTTTGGGGTGAATGGTACGGATATGTCTAACCGAAACAGTGACATTCAGCTTTTTTGTGCACCTAGGATGGCTTCGTATGGCAGAAGTGAGGTTGGTGATTCTATCGTCTCCCTCTGAACCCCGTGAGTACTTCTGCCAAGCCCCTGATTTGGATCGCTGTTTGCGGTTTTATCCCCCCTTGGGTTGACCTGCGGTCGCAAGAAAATTGCTGCGGCACACCTTGGCAATGTTCCCTTTCCGCTCAGATCTCTGGCAAATGGCTTCGCGGAAATGGCAGGATGATCGGACATGGTCTCCTCCACATCTGGCGCAGGGCGGATTTTGGGAATTGAATTTCTGCGCCAGCTTTGTTCAGCTACTGCGCATGTGGTAGCTGTCTTCCTCCTTGCTCTCAGAGCTCTCGGGCTCTGTGGTCTTGTGGTGGACTCTGGTACTTTTCCATGTGTCTGGAGGCACACTGTGGTGCTGGAGGGTTTCCACTGATTGGGTTGCTGATTCAGATGCTCTAGCTTCATCTAGTGCTATCTGCAGAGAGAGGTTGGATCTAGCCAGAAGCCTTCTCTGCAGATTGAGATCTCACACCCCCAAAATTATGGGATCTAGAATCAGGTCGTCCAGTTCACGGACCTCACAGTGGGCTGTGGCTTTCAGGAGAGCCACCACATATTCATTGATCAATTTGCCCTCCTTCTGGTTCCATATATTGAACTGGTACCAGCGAACGTATTTGGATGGCTTCGGCGCGTAGTGGGTCTTCAGCGTTTGTTGTAGTGCAGACCAGAATACTGCTTGTAGAGGGATCGGTTCTGAAAGGTTTTTCACCATTTTGAATACTTCGCGGCCGCAGTACCCTAGGAACAAGTTCTTTTTCCGGGTTTCCGGAACACCCATGAGATCGTTCGCTTCCAGGAAACACTCGAATCGTAGCATGTACAATTCCCAGTGTTCTGTAGCCGGACTGTACGGAGTTGGTGGGGTGTGCATAGCCATTCTGGTTCTCTCTGGTTGTTCAGCAATGACTAGCTCGATGCCTCACGGGATGCTCCGGGCTGGATGTACTTGCAAGGTTTCACTCTCTTTGTTTGCCTAGTTGCTTTCCCATTCCGTCATTGTCGCCAGTGTTAGATTGAGTAAAGGAGGCACAAAAGGCTTCAGTAAACAACAGCTCTTTATTGCAAGTCAAGTAAACATCCGGCTGAAGAATGGTCGGACAATATCCCCTTTTAAAGGGATCGGTCAGACCTCTCAACCAATGAGATTCAACCTCTGTTCCCGCCGGAACAGAGGACCTTAGTGGAAACCTCTTTCAGTCTGTCATTGGGGGGGGGGATATCTAACAGAAGGGCAATACCAATAGCCCTTAGACTTATATACCACTTTACAGTGCTTTACTGCCCTCTCTAAACAGTTTTACAGAGTGAGCGTCTTTCCCCCAACAATCTGGATCCTCATTTTACCCACCTCAGAAGGATGGAAGGCTGAGTTAACCTTGAGCCTGCTTTGATCTGCCAAATTGCAGTCAGCTGGCAGTCAGCAGAAGTAGCCTGCAGTATTGCACTCTAACCACTGCGCCATCACTTTACAGATGCTACTGTGCCATGAATTTCTGGAAGACAAGTAGGGTATGTGTGTGGGGGAATATTACAGTTTTCAGGCCTGGAAGCCATCTTTTGTGTTGGGCCTGCCACAATTTCTGCTGTGGGAAAATGGTAAGAGGGATTGTATGGAGTATGGGAGCTACATAGTCAAAATAACATTCCTTTCTCAGAGAGTCAAGGACAACTTGCCCTGCATCTTGAGTGGCATGACTGGGAGGCATTTCCTGTTGGCACAGTGCCTGATTGGGCCATGTGATGAGCATGTGGGTTCTGGGCATGGACTTGGACTTGCATTTAGTTGGGGAAGCTTTCAGATTCGGGTTTTCCAGATGTGCCAACATGACATCTCTAATAAAATGGAACTTTGAGGAAACTCAAGCCTCGGAGTCTTCTTTCGTTAGGGGTGTTATTTGGAACCCTGTCAACAATATAGTTACCGTATTTTTTTGGAGTATAAGATGCATCTTTTTCCCTCAAAAAAGAGGGTAAAAATCTGGGTGTGTCTTATACACTGAATACACATTTTTTTATTGAAACCCTGCTCCATTCACAAACATGGATGTGCAGAGGGTTTGGGAGCTTAAAAACTGCTCCTGGGGGCTGGGGAGGGCACAAAAAGATCAAAATATGGGCTGTTTTTGCCCCCCCAATCCCCAGAAGCACTCTACAAGCCTCCCAAAGCCTCTGCATCCCCCCTCTTTTTTTTTTTCAAAAAACGGCCCATTTTTGCAAAAAAATGGGCTGTTTTTTTTGCTCATTCCCCCCCCCAAGCCCCCAGGAGCACTCTAAGAGCCTCCCAAAGCTCTGCATGCCCCCCCCTTTTGCCAAAAATGAGGCATGCAGAGTACTTGGGAGGCCTGCAAAGTGCAAAAACATCTGTTTAAAAAATTTACTTCTTCAAAATCATGGTGTGTCTTATACTCTGGTGCGTCTTATAGACCAAAAAATACGGTAACATAGATATGCATTCCAATTCCAATCCAGCCACATAAAAAGAAAGGGAAAAGAATCAATATTCATTGTTAATAAGATCATACAAATGGTCTTACAGCAGTGCTTTCCATAACTAAGCGGGACTTTTATTTATACTTTCTCTGCTTGCCTTGACAATAGAAAAGGGGCAGACTGCACATTTTATCCTTCTGTTCCAATACATAATAAAGCCTTTCAACAGACGGCTGTATTATCATTCTCTTTTCTATCTATATTTTTAAGTGTGGTCATACATCCTCACACCATCCCGGAAACCATTCATCACTGACAAGAATAATCTTTTCCCCCATTTAAAGCATAGCTTGGAAGGTTTCGGTCAATAAATGAACAATCATGTTTAAATCTTCAAACATAACCATATGTTGACATAGCAAAATAAAATAGACTGAGAGGCAGTTCATAACTTGGATTGCTTCAGATTGAATTTGGAATAGCACGTCAGTATCTTGAGCTATACGGAACATGACCAAAATCTTCCCCATCACCAATTTTGCCTGGGGAGTGTTTTAAAGTGGAGGTTTTCATAAACAGATACTTTTACAAAGGTGATCCCTAGAATTCACAGAAGGTTTTTGAGGGCTACATTTTTCATACCTGGTTTGAAACTGCCAATTATTATTACATCTACAACCAATTATGCTAGGTTCTATTTCCAATTCAATCTAGGTCACCAATTATATTATATATTTGGCTCATTTATTAGAGCTCAATATGTCAAGCTGTGTACAATTACTAAAAGAGACACGTTTTCATGTTAATCAACTAACAGTGCAAGGAACAGACAAGAGCTGCACAACAGATGTTACTATTATCCTGATTTTTCTTACTTGGGGATATAACCCCATCTGACCTTCTACTCCCTTATTATTCAGATGCAGAGTTTTGGAGTGACTTGTTCAGATGAAAAGATTTGGGGAGAACCTAGAGGTGCCATAAGGGTAATGTGAATGATAAATTGGAGGCATTGTGGGAAAAGAGAGATTTTCCCCATAGCAACCAACCATGGAGGAAGGCTCCAAAATGACTTATTAAAAAAAGAAAACAAGCTGGAAAGAAATTATTTAAGAAAAGGCACAAATTGTTTTGTGTTGTGTCAT
The DNA here is from genome assembly GCF_051295495.1 of Thamnophis sirtalis. NCBI lineage: Eukaryota > Metazoa > Chordata > Lepidosauria > Squamata > Natricidae > Thamnophis > Thamnophis sirtalis. The sequence continues at coordinate 66,181,723 of NW_028261382.1, forward strand.
GCAGAAAAAAAATATGAAGACCCCCCCCCTTTCCCCCCTTGATCTGCTCTTATTCATTAAGAGGAAAGATGCTCAGGTTTTCCCAATTACATTCCACTTGGAAGAGATTGAAATAATCTAACTCCTGGACAGAGTGGCTATTCTGGCCCATAGAGAGCAATGAGGAGGCCAAAGTGTTGTGTGGTGTTGTGTGGTACTTTGTGTGTTAGTCCTCTCTTCATCCACCTGCAGCTCCTCTGGCTTCCAACTTCCAGGGAGGGACGTTCCTCCAGAACAAGGATTCTCAACTGGGAAGCTTTAAGATGGGTGGACCTCACCTCCCAGAACAAGTGCCCACAGGCCTGGAGTCATAGCATGGACTCCACAATAGGCACAGGTTGGGCCAAGTCAAAAACAGGTATAAACCTCACCTGAGCCCACTGAAGTTGGGCAGAAGACAAAGGAGGCCAATGAAGATGAGCAGAAGACAGAGGAGGACACTGAAGGTGGGCAGAAGACAGAGGAGGACACTGAAGATGGGCAGAAGACAAAGGAGGCCAATGAAGATGGGCAGAAGACAGAGGAGGCCACTAAAGTTGGGCAGAAGACAAAAAGAGGGCCAATGAAGATGGGCAGAAGACAGAGGAGGCCACTGAAGAGGGGCAGAAGACAAAGGAGGCCACTAAAGTTGGGCAGAAGACAAAGAGGGCCAATGAAGATGGGCAGAAGACAGAGGCAGCCAGTGAAGATGAGCAGAAAACAGAGGAGGCCACTGAAGAGGGGCAGAAGACAAAGGAGGCCACTAAGGTTGGGCAGAAGACAAAGAGGGCCAATGAAGATGGGCAGAAGACAAAGGAGGCCAATGAAGATGGGCAGAAGACAAAGGAGGCCAATGAAGATGGGCAGAAAACAGAGGAGGCCACTAAAGTTGGGCAGAAGACAAAGAGGGCCAATGAAGATGGGCAGAAGACAGAGAAGGCCACTGAAGTTGGGCAGAAGACAAAGGAGGCCAATGAAGATGAGCAGAAGACAGAGGAGGCCACTGAAGGTGGGCAGAAGACAGAGGAGGCTACTGAATATGGGCAGAAGACAAAGGAGGCCACTAAAGTTGGGCAGAAGACAAAGGAGGCCAATGAAATGGGCAGAAGACAAAGAGGGCCAATGAAGGTGGGCAGAAGACAGAGGAGGCCAATGAAGATGAGCAGAAAACAGAGGAGGCCACTGAAGAGGGGCAGAAGACAAAGGAGGCCACTAAGGTTGGGCAGAAGACAAAGAGGGCCAATGAAGATGGGCAGAAGACAAAGGAGGCCAATGAAGATGGGCAGAAGACAAAGGAGGCCAATGAAGATGGGCAGAAAACAGAGGAGGCCACTAAAGTTGGGCAGAAGACAAAGAGGGCCAATGAAGATGGGCAGAAGACAGAGAAGGCCACTGAAGTTGGGCAGAAGACAAAGGAGGCCAATGAAGATGAGCAGAAGACAGAGGAGGCCACTGAAGGTGGGCAGAAGACAGAGGAGGCTACTGAATATGGGCAGAAGACAAAGGAGGCCACTAAAGTTGGGCAGAAGACAAAGGAGGCCAATGAAATGGGCAGAAGACAAAGAGGGCCAATGAAGGTGGGCAGAAGACAGAGGAGGCCAATGAAGATGGGCAGAAGACAAAGGAGGCCACTAAAGTTGGGCAGAAGACAAAGAGGGCCAATGAAGATGGGCAGAAGGCAGACGACGCCACTGAAGTTGTGCAGAAGACAGAGGAGGCCAATGAAGATGGGCAGAAGACAAAGGAGGCCACTAAAGTTGGGCAGAAGACAAAAAGGGCCAATGAAGATGGGCAGAAGACAAAGGAGGCAAATGAAGATGGGCAGAAAACAGAGGAGGCCACTAAAGTTGGGCAGAAGACAAAGAGGGCCAATGAAGATGGGCAGAAGACAGAGGAGGCCACTGAAGATGGGCAGAAGACAAAGGAGGCCACTAAAGTTGGGCAGAAGACAAAGAGGGCCAATGAAGATGTGCAGAAGGCAGAGGAGCCCACTGAAGTTGGGCAGAAGACAAAGGAGGCCAATGAAGATGAGCAGAAGACAGAGGAGGCCACTGAAGGTGGGCAGAAGACAGAGCAAGCCACTGAGGATGGGCAGAAGACAAAAGAGGCCACTAAAGGTGGGCAGAAGACAAGGAGGGCCAATGAAGATGGGCAGAAGGCAGACGACGCCACTGAAGTTGGGCAGAAGACAGAGGTGGCCAATGAAGATGGGCAGAAGACAAAGAGGGCCACTGAAGGTGGGCAGAAGACAGAGGAGGCCACTGAAGATGAGCAGAAGACAGAGGAGGCCACTGAAGATGGGCAGAAGACAAAGAAGGCCACTAAAGTTGGGCAGAAGACAAAGAGGGCCAATGAAGATGGGCAGAAGACAAAGGAGGCCAATGAAGGTGGGCAGAAAACAGAGGAGGCCACTAAAGTTGTGCAGAAGACAAATAGGGCCAATGAAGATGGGCAGAAGACAGAGGGGGCCACTGAAGGTGGGCAGAAGACAGAGGAGGCCAATGAAGATGGGCAGAAGACAGAGGAGGCCAATGAAGATGGGCAGAAGACAGAGCAAGCCACTGAAGATGGGCAGAAGACAAAAGAGGCCACTAAAGGTGGGCAGAAGACAAAGAGGGCCAATGAAGATGGGCAGAAGACAGAGGCAGCCAGTGAAGATGGGCAGAAGACAGAGGAGGCCACTGAAGATGGGCAGAAGACAGAGGAGGCCACTGAAGATGGGCAGAAGACACAGGAGGCCACTAAAGTTGGGCAGAGGACAAAGGAGGCCAATGAAGTTGGGGAGAAGACAAAGAGGGCCAATGAAGATGGGCAGAAGACAGAGGAGGCCACTGAAGGTGGGCAGAAGACAGAGGAGGCCACTAAAGTTGGGCAGAAGACAAAGAGGGCCAATGAAGATGGGCAGAAGACAGAGGCAGCCAGTGAAGATGGGCAGAAGACAGAGGAGGCCACTGAAGAGGGGCAGAAGACAAAGGAGGCAACTAAAGTTGGGCAGAAGACAAAGAGGGCCAATGAAGATGGGCAGAAGACAGAGGAAGCCAGTGAAGATGGGCAGAAGACAGAGGAGGCCACTGAAGATGGGCAGAAGACAAAGGAGGCCAATAAAGTTGGGCAGAGGACAAAGGAGGCCAATGAAGATGGGCAGAAAACAGAGGAGGCCACTAAAGTTGGGCAGAAGACAAATAGGGCCAATAAAGATGGGCAGAAGACAGAGGAGGCCATTGAATATGTGCAGAAGAGAAAGGAGGCCACTAAAGTTGGGCAGAAGACAAAGGAGACCAATGAAGATGGGCAGAAGACAAAGAGGGCCAATGAAGATGGGCAGAAGACAGAGGAGGCCAATGAAGATGGGCAGAAGACAGAGGAGGCCAATGAAGATGGGCAGAAGACAGAGCAAGCCACTGAAGATGGGCAGAAGACAAAAGAGGCCACTAAAGGTGGGCAGAAGACAAAAGAGGCCACTAAAGGTGGGCAGAAGACAAAGAGGGCCAATGAAGATGGGCAGAAGGCAGACGACGCCACTGAAGTTGGGCAGAAGACAGAGGTGGCCAATGAAGATCAGCAGAAGACCTAGGAGGCCACTGAAGGTGGGCAGAAGGCAGAGGAGGCCACTGAAGGTGGGCATAAGACAAAGGAGGCCAATGAAGATGAGCAGAAGACAGAGGAGGCCACTGAAGATGGGCAGAAGACAAAGAAGGCCACTAAAGTTGGGCAGAAGACAAAGAGGGCCAATGAAGATGGGCAGAAGACAGAGGGGGCCACTGAAGGTGGGCAGAAGACAGAGGAGGCCAATGAAGATGGGCAGAAGACAGAGGAGGCCAATGAAGATGGGCAGAAGACAGAGCAAGCCACTGAAGATGGGCAGAAGACAAAAGAGTCCACTAAAGGTGGGCAGAAGACAAAGAGGGCCAATGAAGATGGGCAGAAGACAGAGGCAGCCAGTGAAGATGGGCAGAAGACAGAGGAGGCCACTGAAGATGGGCAGAAGACAGAGGAGGCCACTGAAGATGGGCAGAAGACACAGGAGGCCACTAAAGTTGGGCAGAGGACAAAGGAGGCCAATGAAGTTGGGGAGAAGACAAAGAGGGCCAATGAAGATGGGCAGAAGACAGAGGAGGCCACTGAAGGTGGGCAGAAGACAGAGGAGGCCACTAAAGTTGGGCAGAAGACAAAGAGGGCCAATGAAGATGGGCAGAAGACAGAGGCAGCCAGTGAAGATGGGCAGAAGACAGAGGAGGCCACTGAAGAGGGGCAGAAGACAAAGGAGGCAACTAAAGTTGGGCAGAAGACAAAGAGGGCCAATGAAGATGGGCAGAAGACAAAGGAAGCCAGTGAAGATGGGCAGAAGACAGAGGAGGCCACTGAAGATGGGCAGAAGACAAAGGAGGCCAATAAAGTTGGGCAGAGGACAAAGGAGGCCAATGAAGATGGGCAGAAAACAGAGGAGGCCACTAAAGTTGGGCAGAAGACAAATAGGGCCAATAAAGATGGGTAGAAGACAGAGGAGGCCATTGAATATGTGCAGAAGAGAAAGGAGGCCACTAAAGTTGGGCAGAAGACAAAGGAGACCAATGAAGATGGGCAGAAGACAAAGAGGGCCAATGAAGATGGGCAGAAGACAGAGGAGGCCAATGAAGATGGGCAGAAGACAGAGGAGGCCAATGAAGATGGGCAGAAGACAGAGCAAGCCACTGAAGATGGGCAGAAGACAAAAGAGGCCACTAAAGGTGGGCAGAAGCCAAAAGAGGCCACTAAAGGTGGGCAGAAGACAAAGAGGGCCAATGAAGATGGGCAGAAGGCAGACGACGCCACTGAAGTTGGGCAGAAGACAGAGGTGGCCAATGAAGATCAGCAGAAGACCTAGGAGGCCACTGAAGGTGGGCAGAAGGCAGAGGAGGCCACTGAAGGTGGGCATAAGACAAAGGAGGCCAATGAAGATGGGCAGAAGACAGAGGAGGCCACTGAAGATGGGCAGAAGACAAAGGAGGCCACTAAAGTTGGTCAGAAGACAAAGGGGGCCAATGAAGATGGGCGGAAGACAGAGGAGGCCACTAAAGTTGGGCAGAAAACAAAGAGGGCCAATGAAGGTGGGCAGAAGACAGAGGAGGCCAATGAAGATGGGCAGAAGACAGAGGAGGTCAATGAAGATGGGCAGAAGACAGAGCAAGCCACTGAAGATGGGCAGAAGACAAAAGAGGCCACTAAAGGTGGGCAGAAGACAAAGAGGGCCAATGAAGATGGGCAGAAGGCAGACGACGCCACTGAAGTTGGGCAGAAAACAGAGGTGGCCAATGAAGATGGGCAGAAGACAGAAGAGGCCACTGAAGGTGGGCAGAAGGCAGAGGTGGCCACTGAAGGTGGGAATAAGACAAAGGAGGCCAATGAAGATGGGCAGAAGACAGAGGAGGCCACTGAAGATGGGCAGAAGACAAAGGAGGCCACTAAAGTTGGTCAGAAGACAAAGAGGGCCAATGAAGATGGGCAGAAGACAGAGGAGGCCACTAAAGTTGGGCAGAAGACAAAGAGGGCCAATGAAGATGGGCAGAAGACAAAGGAGGCCACTGAAGATGGGCAGAAGACAAAGGAGGCCACTAAGGTTGGGCAGAAGACAAAGAGGGCCAATGAAGATGGGCAGAAGACAAAGGAGGCCAATGAAGATGGGCAGAAAACAGAGGAGGCCACTAAAGTTGGGCAGAAGACAAAGAGGGCCAATGAAGATGGGCAGAAGACAGAGGAGGCCACTGAAGTTGGGCAGAAGACAAAGGAGGCCACTGAAGTTGGGCAGAAGACAAAGGAGGCCAATGAAGCTGGGCAGAAGGCAGAGGAGGCCAATGAAGATGGGCAGAAGACAAAGGAGGCCACTAAAGTTGGTCAGAAGACCAAGAGGGCCAATGAAGATGGGTAGTGGCCTCCTCTGTCTTCTGTCCCTCTTCATTGGCCCTCTTTGTCTTCTGCCCATCTTCATTGGCCTCATCTGTCTTCTGCCCACCTTCAGTGGCCTCCTCTGTCTTCTGCCCATCTTCATTGGCCTCCTTTGTCTTCTGCCCAACTTTAGTGGCCTCCTCTGTCTTCTGCCCATCTTCATTGGCCTCCTCTGTCTTCTGCACAACTTCAGTGGCGTCGTCTGCCTTCTGCCCATCTTCATTGGCCCTCTTTGTCTTCTGCCCAACTTTAGTGGCCTCCTTTGTCTTCTGCCCATCTTCATTGGCCTCCTCTGCCTTCTGCCCAGCTTCATTGGCCTCCTTTGTCTTCTGCCCAACTTCATTGGCCTCCTTTGTCTTCTGCCCATCTTCATTGGCCTCCTTTGTCTTCTGCCCATCTTCATTGGCCTCCTTTGTCTTCTGCCCAACGTTAGTGGCCTCCTTTGTCTTCTGCCTATCTTCAGTGGCCTCCTCTGTCTTCTGCCCATCTTCATTCACCCTCTTTGTCTTCTGCCCAACTTTAGTGGCCTCCTCTGTCTTCTGCCCATCTTCATTGGCCTCCTTTATCTTCTGCCCATCTTCATTGGCCTCCTTTGTCTTCTGCCCATCTTCATTGGCCTCTTTTGTCTTCTGCCTATCTTCAGTGGCCTCCTCTGTCTTCTGCCCATCTTCATTCGCCCTCTTTGTCTTCTGCCCAACTTTAGTGGCCTCCTCTGTCTTCTGCCCATCTTCATTGGCCTCCTTTGTCTTCTACCCATCTTCATTGGCCTCCTCTGTCTTCTGCCCACCTTCAGTGGCCTCCTCTGTCTTCTGCTCATCTTCATTGGCCTCCTTTGTCTTCTGCCCAACTTCAGTGGTCTTCTCTGCCTTCTGCCCATCTTCCTTGGCCCTCTTTGTCTTCTGCCCAACTTTAGTGGCCTCCTTTGTCTTCTGCCCATCTTCAGTGGCGTCCTCTGTCTTCTGCCCATCTTCATTGGCCCTCTTTGTCTTCTGCCCAACTTTAGTGGCCTCCTCTGTCTTCTGCCCATCTTCATTGGCCCTCTTTGTCTTCTGCCCAACTTTAGTGGCCTCCTCTGTCTTCTGCCCATCTTCATTGGCCTCCTTTGTCTTCTGCCCATCTTCATTGGCCTCCTCTGTCTTCTGCCCACCTTCAGTGGCCTCCTCTGTCTTCTGCCCATCTTCAGTGGCCTCCTCTGTCTTCTGCCCATCTTCATTTGCCTCCTTTGTCTTCTGCCCATCTTCATTGGCCTCCTCTGTCTTCTGCCCACCTTCAGTGGCCTCCTCTGTCTTCTGCTCATCTTCAATGGCCTCCTTTGTCTTCTGCCCAACTTCAGTGGCCTCCTCTGCCTTCTGCCCAACTTGCAACTCAAAAACACCCCTGAGAATTTTGAAAGGAATCCTCAGACATCCTGAGAATAAGGTTTCCTCTTCCAGAGGGGAAGAAAACTTCAGACAAATGACTAAGCTGAATTCAGCCCAGCCTTAAACTGCCATAGGACCCAGGCTTTGTGCTGGGGTGGAAGGTTCCAGAAGGATGCCTTCTGTGCCCTAAAAATCACCTTAAGCCGGATGGCTTTTTGCAGAGCTACAAATTCATCAGAGTGCTTCTGTGGTTTGGAAGGGAGCCAATTCCTCAGATCTCTGGAAGACACCTTGCTTTGGTGGAATAATTATATGTTCATATTTCCCTAATTCTTAATTATACTGTGATGTACACTTCCCCTTCAACTCAGCAGCTTGATTGAAGGGTTGCTTTCCCATTGTATCAACATTCTGACATCAAGAGAGAGGAAAGCCGATGCAGCCAGGGGGGTGGGGGAGAGACAGTGGCAGCAGAAGAACTGAATCTACTGCCTCTCCTGTTATTGAAGCAGTTGCCCTCCCCCCTGTGCTCTCCTGTGTCCTGTCCCCCCACATCTCCTAGTACTTAGTTTTGAGGATACCTCAAACACAGTGGACTCAATAGTACCTCGCTCGATAGTAGTAACGGTGCGAGGGACCTTGGAGTCCTAGTGGACAACCATTTAAATATGAGCCAGCCGTGTGCAGCAACTGCCAAAAAAAGCCAACACAGTTCTAGGCAGCATCAACAGAGGGATAGAATCAAGATCACATGAAGTATTAATACCACTTTATAATGCCTTGGTAAGGCCACACTTGGAATACAGTATCCAGTTTTGGTTGCCATGATGTAAAAAAGATGTAGAGATTTTGGAAAGAGTGCAGAAAAGAGCAAGAAAGAGGATTAGGGGACTGGAGGCTAAAGCATATGAAGAACGGTTGCAGGAACTGATCTCACTGGGGGAGGGGGGGTAACCAACATTTATACTACTAATTCTTTTAAAAATCTGTTGGAAGAAATGTTCTTCTGGATTCAGCTCCCAAGTGGGGAAAAAGACACTGGAAACATGGAGGCTGCTTGCAAAAATGGTTTAATGGTGGACAGGATCACATGGCTTGAGCTCCTGAACGGAAAAGGGGGATCAGATGCTTCCAGATGTTGGGTGAAGAAGAAAAGAAGCAGAGATGCTGAAAGTCCCTGGCTTTATACTCTCTGTTCGGCCCCACCTCTTTATTTCCTCTTCCTGTGTCAGAAATGTATTCTGATTGGTTGGCAGACTCCCATGCGGCCATGCAGGGGCAACTCTCTAGGCTGTCTTTTGAGTCCATGTTTGCTTGAGCGTTGCTTCTTCCCAGGTGCCCTGTGGTGAGATGGGTAAAGGGCTAATCCTATCATGCTTTGATCCCATCATCCTGGAGCTGAATGGAGGGGATCTTTGTTATGTAGAATAGACTGGCTCAGGCCTTTTAATGGGACATTGACAAAGGTGGGGGCTATTAAGAGTGAGTCTGCTTCCTGCCTAAAAACCTGTCTCTCCATTTCTGATCTAGGGAAATATAATATTCTGCCTTTTCAATATTTCCCAGGATAGTTCATTCTTCTAGGAGAGGGGTGGGTGCTAACTTCCTACAAATCCAAGTGGCCAGGGAACCAGTAACTCCAAGGCCAACCTTCACCAGCAGGATTTTAGCAGGAAATGGGGCCAGGAGTCACAACCTGGTTTGCCCAACATACAAGCCTCCCCCATCCCATCACTTGCAACCGCAGAGGAAAGATTGGCGATGTGAGATGTTATTAGACTGGCTGCCTTCAGGGAAAAAATTCTGGAAAGGAATGAAATGCAGAGAATTTTGGACAAATTCTTCCTCAGGAGAAACAAAGCTGGCAACAAGTAGCCTCAGAAAGGAACCCAGAGATTATTTAAAGACAACAGGAATTTCTGCCAAAATGTAAGCGAAAGGATATTTTAAAAATTGAAATAAAACCTGGTTTAACATCAAGAGATTCTTGTAGATCCTCTCCAGGAGTTCTTTTTAAGAATCTTTTTTTTTACAGATTACATATTAACAGAGTTGGAAGGGACCTTGTAGGTCATCTAGTCCAACCCCCCATCCAAGCAGACACCACACCATTCCTGACTGATGGCAGTCCAGTCTCTTCTTGAACGCCTCCTGGGTGAAGCTCCCACAACTTCCAAAGGCAACTTCTGTTCCATTGGTTGCTTTTTCTCACTGTCAGAAAATTCCTCCTTATTTCCAGGTTGAATCTCTCCTTGTTCTGTTTCCATCCATTATTCCTTGTCTGGCCTTCAGGTGCTTTGGAAAACAGGTTGAGCTCCTCTTCTCTGTGGCAGCTCCTCAAATATTGGAAGATGCTCTCGTGTCTCCCCTGGTCCTTCTCTTCACTAGACTAGGCAGGCCCAGTTCCTGCAACCGTTCATCGTATGTTTTAGCCTCCAGTCCCCTCATCATCCTGGTTGCTCTTCTCTGCACTCTTTCTAGAGTCTTAACATCTTTTTTATAGTGTGGTAACCAAAACTGGATGCAGTACTCTAGGTGTAGCCTTATTAAGGCTTTAAGCTTTTTAACCTTTCGGAAGGCCAATATTTGCCAGGCTTTGTCACAACAGTTTTCCTTTGCTAGGGGAAATTGCTTGGTTTTGCAACTGAACCGCAGAATTTCAGTTTGGGAGCTTCACAAAAGATGTTCTTGGCTAAAACTGAGACCATGTAATTTAATGTTGCTGGCTTAGTGTATTGTGTTGTGACATGTTATGTTTTTAGCATAACATGGCAGGCAATACATTTAGATGATGTTTGTTGACAAGCATGTAGGTTGTCAAATGAAGAGGGTTGTGTGAATTGATGTAGAATGGAGATTATATTGATCTGTACATAAGATGGTTAAAAAACTTGTGTGATAATGTACATACAAGTAATCCATGACGTTTGATAGTAAAGATGGGTAAGTGCTTGGATATTCATGTAGGGGAAACTCAGTTGGAGAAAAGCTACTGGGTTGAGGGATGTTTTAAAAAAAATATCAAAATATTATCCTTGAGGGAGGTGGCATAAAGTGTTTCAGGATCTCATTTCTTCCTTTAAGGCAGGGGTCCCCAAACTTAGCAACTTTAAGACTTGTGGACCTCAACTTCCAGAATTCTGGAAATTGAAGTCCACAAGTCTTAAAGTTGCCACATTTGAAGACCTCTGATTTAACCCCTTTTATCCTCCATTCTTCATTGAGGAAGACCCTCAAATTCATAAAGCCAAGGCTCCTGCGAGAAATGGGACCAAGAAATGAAACAAGGGACTTTTCACACAACAAAAGAGGAGCAGCTAAGATGATTAAAGGAGTGGAGACTAAAACATATGAAGAATGGTTGCAGGAACTGGGTAGAGCCAGTCTAGAGAAAAGAAGAATTAGGGGTGACATGATGACAGCATTTCAATTATTGAGGGGCTGCAACAAAGAAGAGGGGGTCAAATTATTCTCCAAAGTACCAGAGGCCAAGACAGGAAGCAATGGATAGAAACCAAGGAGAGAAGCAACCTGGAATTAAGGAGAAACTTCCTTAACAGTGAGAACAATTAAACAGGGGGAACAGAAGTTGCCTTCAGAAGTTGTGGGTGCTTCATCACTGGATATTTTTAAGAAAAGAGTAAACAACCACTTATGTGAAATGGTATAGGGTCTCCTGCTTGAGCAGGGGGTTGGACTAGAAGACCTCCAAGGTCCCTTCCAGCTCTATTCTGATTGAAAATTCTTAATTCAACTGTGATAAACACCAGCTGTTTTTTGTTCCTAAGCACGATGAAATATGGTCTGTCCAACTATATGACTTGATGGCCACCTTTCCGGTAGACCAGGCTAGGCCAGAAAACACTTCCTGAGCAATATTGGGGTCCCTATTGATTGATTTGGCGATAAAAGGAGAAGCTTGAAACCAGTGGTGGGATTCAATTTTTTTTACTACCAGTTCTGTTGGCGTGGCTTGGTGGCCGTGGCAGGGGAAGGATACTACAAAATCCCCATTCCTTTCCCACCCCACCCCACTAACCTGCTTTCCAGATGTGATTCCTACCAAGATGCTTTAAGGGTCCCACCAGTGAAGACCTTCTGAAACACCCAGATTGTGGTCCCTCCACTATCACCCAGAACATTTGAGAGCTGGGTAGTGAAAGGGACCAGACAGTTTATAGGATATGATGACATTATGAGCCACAGTGGCGCAGTGGTTAGAGTGCAGTACTGCAGTATGCCAGTCAAAGTACTATTGCTATTGTGCTTCCTTTTCTTCCTTCCTTCCTTCCTTCCTTCCTTCCTTCCTTCCTTCCTTCCTTCCACCCACCCACCCACCCACCCACCCACCCACCCATTCATTCATGATGTGCAGTGGTTAGAATGCAGTATTGTAGGCTACAGTATTGTAGCCCACTGTCAGCAGTTTGATCCTGAGGGTGACTCAGCCTTCCATCCTTCCGATGTGCATAAAATGAGGACCCAAATTGTTGGGGGCAAGAGGCTGACTCTGTAAACTGCTTAGAGAGGGGCTGTAAAAGCTCCGTGAAGCAATATTTAAGTCTAAGTATTATTGCTATTGCGATGGCAGACTCCTGGAAGAATGAACCTACTGAAGCAAAAACTCCTTCATTGCCGGCCCTCTAAAAAAAGTGTCTAGTGCACTGATGGCATGAGATAAATAATAAATAATAAAAATAGATAATATTCTAATCGGGAGTGTTCAGAGAACTGCTAAGTAGATGGGATACCATCCAGATATTAACGGCAAAGCTTTTTTAACCAGGGAACGAATGTGAGAAATCTGAAATGTGTTTCCAGATGGTCTGTTTGCAGAGGGAATAAAGCTGGCAAAAAACCCCATCACTCTATGTTATGATTCACCCCCTGTAAAGAACCAGGAAAACAGCAACATTTTCTCCTTGTATTTCTTCAAGGTAATCCTTACAAGGAGCAGACAGGTTTTTATGGATTTATTTACTATGCAAAGCTATTCCTCAGGCTTTCTGGGAAGGTTCCAACTCAAGTTCCTGGCCGATCAGCTGCAAAGGGGTCTTCGGTGTGGAAATGCTGAGTTCTCCTTCTTTTGCCTTAGCATCTCCAGCCGGAAGTCCTAAGGAGAGCAACTTCAGTCAAGCTGCCTTTTGCCGAGGCACAAAGGATTCTAGGCTAAGGTGACCAGATTTTCAGATTGGTAAAGAGGGACAGCATTGACCCGGGGGGGGGGGGGGGCTTGATTAAAATTTTTATATTTTGTCAAAAGGTCACCCCAGGACACTGAAACCAGCATAAATACGAATCTGTTGCCAAACAAAATTTTGATCACGTGGCCATGAGGATGCTGCAACGGTCGCTAAGTGTGAAAAATGGTCGCAACCATTGACTTATAAATAGACTAATGTTCTGAAAACCTGACCTAAATTACTATATATTTTAAATAGCTGTAAAGCTATGCTGAAAAGGTTGTTCTCAAGGTATTGTGATAAATTCAATAAAAAGAAGGGAATTCTTCATGAACTTAAGGAAAAATGAGAGTATTGGATAGTAAATGGGCAAATAAAATTACCAATCAAAGAGAATATTTGCACCTCAGGGTTGAAATGAGATGTTCTCTCCTACTCTTTCCTCTTCCTCTCTTCTCTCTCTGTCTCTCTCACCCTCTTTCTCTTTGTCTCTCTTCTCTTTCTCCTCCTTTTCCATTCTTCTATCACTTTCTCTCTCCTTCTCCCTTCTCTCTCCTCTTTGTCTCTTTCTCTCTCTCTCTTACCCTCTTTCTTTTTCTTTCTTTCTCTCTCCTTCTTTCCCACTCTTCTGTCACTTTCTCTCTCCTTCTCTGTCTCTTTCTGTCTCTCTCCCCTCTTTTTTCTTCCTCTCTCCCACTCTTTTATCACTTTCTCTCTACCACCCAACCTGTCCCCATACTTATCTTCGACTGATCATGTTTGCAATAATTTACCTTTTCTAAATAGGCACAGTTCCCTTACCGGATCCCTCGCTCAATCAAACACACACACACACACACACACAAAAACATTTTTCTCCAAACTTTGGTCACAGCATGGTTCTGACTTCGGCTGGTGGGAACAGTTTTCCCCTTTCCCCGTCCAGTTTGGCAGCGAGTCTAGTGGAGAGCTGTCCCCATCCCCGGTGACCGGGGCGGAGCGGGGATAGCGAGAAGGCAGGCCCGACTCTTCTTGGCTACTGCCTCTCCTAGCAGCATACAAGAAACCCCACGATCTCCGGTCTCTCTTAACTTAGATATGGAAACTAAGCCCGGCGCCTGATACAGACGTCACAAGGGAAACGGCCAATAGGAACGGCTCGTGGTCACAGATCAAAAGAGGAGATCGCGACGGAGAAAGAGCATCCATTAGCGCTGCCCTCCCTCCCTTCCCTACTTCTGCGCATCTCGAGACCACCGCGTAAACAGAATTTGCCCCAAAGTTTTTCCCGCGGACAATGAGCTCTCCCTCAGACCTTTTACGCACGGGAAAGATTAAAAAGCTAAATTTACTGCCATGCATGCCTGGAACGCCTGCAAAGAAAGAAGGGGAATGCGGGCAAATGTGTGAAGGAGAAAGAGCAAAAGCCAACCTGTCCTTGCACCATTCCGACGATACAACCACACGCTGCCAGACTCCAAATAAGTTCTAACTAGGTTACCCAGCCCATGCGAGCGGCAGCGGATGGGTGGGGGAACGAATGAGCGGCTCACTCGTTCCCCGCCCATCCGCCCGCTCACACGCTACAGTACTCAGCCCATGCGAGCGGCAGAGGATGGGCGGGGGAACGAATGAGCGGCTCACTCGTTCCCCGCCCATCCGCCCGCTCACACGCTACAGTACTCAGCCCATGCGAGCGGCAGAGGATGGGCGGGGGAATGAATGAGCGGCTCACTCGTTCCCCGCCCATCTGCCCACTCACATGCTGCAGTACCCAGCCCAGCGAGCTAGCAGCTGATGGGCGGGGGAGGGTGGCGGCGGCTGTTTTTCATCTCACGCAGAGAACTTCCACTCGGTCCCGGAGATTCTGCTGCCCGTAGCGGCCCGTGTGCTGCGCCGCCATGGCCAGCAGAAGCTCCGTGACCGAGTGGAAGTTCTCTGCGTGAGGTGAACAGCCGCCGCTGCAGGGGAGGGCAGCGGGACGCGACCACGCCTCGCGGACTTGTGCTGTGGTCGCTGGGAACCGCGCAGCACAGGCGTCGCCACACTGGCAGAAGCTCCGTGAGTCTGTGACCAAGTGGAAGTTCTCTGCGCGAGTGGCGGCGGCGGCTGTTTCACTCGCGCAGAGAACTTCCACTCAGTTCTGGAGCTTCTGCCGCCTGTGGCGGCACAGCACAGGGGCTGGTTATGACGCGAGGAGGTGAAATGAACTCTGCAAAGGGGGAGAAGGAGGAGAGGAGGGCTGTCTCCTCCCCCCAGCACCTCCCGATTCCCACCAGTACCAATCCATTCCATGATTACTCACCAGTGAATAAGCGCAGCTGCAACCAAAAGACGAAATGAAATGGAGACTCGCGCAGGCGTGCTAAGCTAAGCGGAGTCCAGCCAATCAGTGAACTGGTTGGGATGGAAAATTTTCAGCATGCGGCGTGCTGAAAATTTTCAATCCCAGCCAGCTCACTGATTGGCTGGAGTCCAGGCCAATCCAATCAGTGAGCGGCAGGCTGGGCTGGCTTAAATTTGTAGGATAGAATGGAATGATGAGCCAGCCCAGCGAGCTAGCAGCTGATGGGCGGGGGAGCGAGGGAGCTGCGAGTGCCAAAAAAAGCGTGTTTTTTTAAGAACAGCGCGGGGCACGGGAAAATTTATGAAAAGGCGTGCCTGTCCCGCCAAATGCGGGACATCTGGTCACCCTACTCTAGGCAGGCAGCTCAGTTGGCTCCGCCATCTTTGATGCAGTGCTTAAAAGCATCCCTCCCCAGAGCCCTGAGCTTCATCAACCTCAGTAAGAATAAGGTTCTTTCTATATTTTACTGTGCGCCCTCTCTCTCTCTCTCTCTCTCTCCTCTCTCTCCCTCTTTCTCCCTCTTTCTCCCTCCTTTTCTCTCTCTCTCCTTCTCCCTCTCCCTCTTTCTCTCCCCTCTTTCTCTAACTCTTTCTCTCCCCTCTCTCTCCCTCTTCCCTCTCTCTCCCTCCCCTTTTCTCTCTCTCCCCTCTCTCCTTCTCCCTCTCTCTCTTTCTCTCCCACTCTTTCTCTATCTCTTTGTCCCCCCTCTCTCCCCTCCTTCTCTCTCTACTCCCTCTCTTTCTCTCCCACTCTCTCCCTCTCTCTCTCCCCTCCCTCTCCCCCTTTCTCTTGCTCTTTCTCTCTCTCCCTCTTCATTTTCTCTCTCCCGACCCTTTCTCTCTCTCCCCTGTCTCTCCCCCTCTTTCTCTCTCGCTCTTTCTCTCTCTCCCTCTCCCTCTTTTCTCTCTTCCTCCCACCCCCTCTCTCCCCCTCTCCCTCTCTTTCCCTCTTTCTCTCTCTTTCTGTCTCCCTCTCTCTCCCCCTCCCTCCTTCTCTCCCTCTCTCACACACATATAACTGTGGTTTAGTGGGTTTATTAATATTTCCCTTCAACTCCCTTCACCAAAAACCCAGAACTGTCCAAATTAACTCCAGCCACAAGCAGACCGATGCTAGTCGGGAGCGCAATGGCCAATGAGTCTACAGGGGACTTGTAGGTGCCACAGGTTTGCCATCAGGGCCCTCTACCATTTTCAGACAAGTGGCTGTCCAGTCTTTTCTTAAAAACCTCCAGTGATGGAGCATCCACACCTTCTGGAGGCAAGTTGTTCTATTGATTAATTGTTCTCACAGGATGTTTCTCCTTAGTTCCAAGTTGCTTCTCTCCTTGATTTAGTTTCCATTTATTGTTTCTTGTCTTATTTGGGAAATAAATTGACCCTCTCTTCTTTGGGGCAGCCCCTCATATATTGGAAGATTGTTATAAGGTCTCACCTTTTGTCTAGACTAGCCATACCCAGTTCCTGCAACTGTTCATCATATGTTTTTGTCTCCAGGCCTTTGATCTTCTTAGTTGCTCTTCTCTGCTCTTTTTCCAAAGCCTCAACATCTTTTTTGTAATGTGGGGACCAAAACTGGATGCAGTATTACAGATATGACCTTACTAAGCACTTACAAAGCAGTACTAATACTTCATGTGATGTTGATTCTATGCCTCTGTTTATACAACCAAGGATGTCAAATTCCCGTTGTGTTTTGCTGGAGTGTTGGACTTGCGGAGCAAGCTGAGGTGGCTGGAGGAGAAGAGCAACCAGGATGATGAGGGGACTGGAGGCTAAAACATACGATGAACGGTTGCAGGAACTGGGCATGGCTAGTCTAGGGAAGAGAAGGACCAGGGGAGGCAGGAGAGCAGTCTTCCAATATTGGAGGGGCTGCCACAGAGAGGAGGGGGTCAAGCTGTTTTCCAGAACATCCGAAGGCCAGACAAGGAACAATGGATGGAAACTCAACAAGGAGCGATTCAACCTGAAAATAAGGAGAAATGTTCTGACAGTGAGAACAATTAATCAGTGGAAGAACTTGCCTCCAGAAATTGTAAATAGCAATAGTTAGCAATAGTTAGACTTATATACCGCTTCATAGGGCTTTCAGCCCTCTCTAAGCGGTTTACAGAGTCAGCATATTGCCCCCAACAACAATCCGGGTCCTCATTTTACCCACCTCGGAAGGATGGAAGGCTGAGTCAACCTTGAGCCTAGTGGGATTTGAACAGCCAAACTGCTGAACTGCTCCAACACTGGAGGTTTTTAAGAAGAATTGGACAACCATTTGTCTGAAATGGTATAGGACTTCCTGCCTGAGTAGGGGGTTGGACTAGAAGACCTCCAAGATCCCTTCTAACTCTATTACTCTATTCTATTCTACTCTAAAAGTGTCATAGACATCAATGACCAATTTCATTGTATTTAATTTGTACAATGACAATAAAGACTATACTACTAATGAAATGCTGTAGATTGGCATTGCTCTGGAAGCTACAATGTATTTAAAGCTGAACAGAATGGGGAGGGGGCTGCATGGTGCATAAAGAAATTATATGTCTGCAGAGACATCCCTCTTGGGACTGATCAGGAAAGAACAGAAGGAGAGAGCAACCAAAATGACATTCTCAGGGGAGTTCCTGGATAAGCAGAAGAAGTAGATGAGATATTCCTGCATCAGTTGACCAGCCTTTCAAAGAAAGATGGGGATAATCAGATGTGCCAATTAAACCACCATCTGCCAAAAGTTACATGCCCAACACGCTCTTGTCCTTCCTTACTGACATCTTCGTTTGTCAGAAGGTAGGAGAAAGAACATATGGATCTTCTATCTCAGACAACAACAAAAATTGACTGGTTGAGGATAAAAAAGATGTTGAGACTCTAGAAAAAGTGCAGAGAAGAGCAACCAAGACTGGAGGCTAAAACATATGATGAACAGTTGTAGGAACTGGGCATGGCTAGTCTGGTGAAGAGAAGGACCAGGGGAGACAAGATAGCAGTCTTCCAATATTGGAGGGGCTGCCACAGAGAGGAGGGGGGTCAAGCTATTCTCCAAAGCACCTGAAGGCCAGACAAAGAAAAATGGATGGAAACTGAACAAGGAGAGATTCAACCTGGAAATAAGGAGAAATTTTCTCACTGTGAGAACAATCAACCCATGGAACAGAAGTTGCCTTTGGAAGTTGTGGGAGCTTCATCCCTGGAGGCTTTCAAGAAGAAACTGGACTGCCATCAGTCAGAAATGGTGTAGGGTTTCCTGCTTAGGCAGGGAGTTGGACTAGATGACCTACAAGGTCCTTTCCAACTCTGCTAATCTGTTAAAGAAGTCAAAGAACAGTTGGGGCTAACAGTACTCCCTCCCTCCGGCTTCTAAACAAAGAAGAGAAGAGGATTTGAATGTGATGCATTTTGCTGAACTATAGTTTGTTTAAGCATCTGTAAAATCTATCTCAGACGGCAACAGAAAAGGATTGGTTGAAGATATGACGATTACAGGACTCTTGGCAGAAAATGACCTCTTATCTTTGGATTTGCCCGAAGGGTTTTATGTTTTGCTACCCAGACAGCACAATAAGAGCCAATGAATTTCAACTACAAGGGAGGAACTTCCTGATTGTACAAGCTATCAAACAGTGGAAAGATTTCTCTGTGTAATGGGTTCTCCCCTGTCAGGGGTCTTCAAAGAGATGTCTGTCAAATGGTGCCATATTGGATCCTCCAATTAGTAGGGGGCTAGGCTAGATGGGACGTGGTGGCTCAGTTGCTAAGACCCTGAGCTTGTCGATCAGAAAGTTTGGCAGTTCGGCGGTTCAAATCCCTAGTGTCGCGTAACGGAGTGAGCTCCCATTACTTGTCCCAGCTTCTGCCAATGTAGCAGTTTGAAAGCACATAAAAATGCAAGTAGAAAAATAGGAACCACCTTTGGTGGGAAGGGAACAGCGTTCTGTGCACCTTCAGCGTTGAGTCATGCCAGCCACATTACCATGGAGATGTCTTCGGACAGCGCTGGCTCTTTGGATTTGAAATGGAGATGAGCACCGCCCCCTAGAGTCAGGAACGACTAGCACATATGTGCAAGGGGAACCTTTACCTTTACCTTTAGGCTAGATTATCTCAAAGGCTCCATCCAACTTTATTACTCCAATCTATTGCCTGCTTCCACCTGTAAAAAAAATAACTTGCCAAGAAACTACAGGAATTTGTCCAGGCAGTCTCCAAGGTTTGGTCACAGCTGAGCAGAAGACCTCTTAGGACCATCAGAGCTGGGCTGTAGAACCCTATATGACCACTAGATGGCAACAAAGTGAGAGTTTTCTGTTATGCTTGGCTGCCATCTAATGGTTGTCCAAATAGGTGCAGGCAAGATCTGGTAGCTCTAGAACCATCTTCTGTTTGGATTGTTTTCTCCACTGAGACTGGTCCATCAGGGTAGGGGTGAAATTCAGCAGGTTCTGGAGAACCGGTAGCGGAAATTTTGAGTAGTTTGGAGAACCGGCAAATACCATCTCTGGCTGGCCCAGGAGTGGGGAGGGAATGGGGATTTTGCAGCATCCTTCCCCTGGAGGATGGTTGGGAATGGAGATTTTGCTGTATCCTTCCCCTGCCACACCCACCAAGCCATGCCCACAGAATTGGCAGTAAAAAAAAATTGAATTTCACCAGTGCATCAGGGCAACCTGGTCTACTCAACTATGGGATGGAGCATAATGCTTCCACTTTCGTCTTTCAGCCTTCGCAGGCAGTCGCTTTCGCACCAAACTTTTTGTGTTACATTTTTATTTTTTACTGACAAAGAAACAAAGGAAGTATAGATCTATTTCAAGCTATTTAGCTCTTGTCAACTAGCCATACCCTTCTGGGATTCGAACCTGGGCTGCTTGCATATTAGGTCGATGTATTTACCTCTAAGCCATGGGGTCTCCTTGCTTTATCGACTATACCAGGGGGAAGATTACATGTTTTTTATCAGGGCAACATGGCTTCCCAAATATGGGATGGATCACACTACTTCCACTTTTGCCTTTGCAGGCAGTCACTTTCGCAACAAACTATTTTTGATAGTTTGAACATTTCGCTTCTCATCCAAGAAGCTTC
The DNA here is from genome assembly GCF_051295495.1 of Thamnophis sirtalis. Taxonomy (NCBI): domain Eukaryota; kingdom Metazoa; phylum Chordata; class Lepidosauria; order Squamata; family Natricidae; genus Thamnophis; species Thamnophis sirtalis. Next base: position 66,201,614 of record NW_028261382.1, read on the forward strand.
TTCAGCTCTGAGCTGGAAAAGCTTCTTGGATGAGAAGCGAAACATCTTTAAAGAAAAACAAGGAAGTCCAGTTGCCTTTTGAAAAAGCACTTTTAGAACCTTTGAAGATTGAATCTGGCAAATATCAACAGCTCTACCCACCAAAAGGATTGCTCTTTCAGCCTGCCACCCTGCATGGGAAAGAGAATTGAACTCTGCTTTTACTATAAATAGGGCTTGCATTTAATACTATGAAGTTGCAAGGTTTTTCCCCCCTTAATAGCCTTCTTAATCCATGCAACATATCAAGGAATTGTCTTTTAATCATTGCTGGTGGGGCTCCTAATTTTAGTACACAATTGTTAATTCACTTTGAGCATGAGAAGACTGGATATGAACATTCTGAATGTAGCATTCCTTAGCATTTATATGCTCCTTTAAAGTATGTAAAGTACACTATAATCTTACAGAATTTCAGTTTGTCCTGGATATGTTGAGAGACCGCCTCCTGCCAATTACCTCCCTGCGACCAATTAGATCACATAGATTAGGCCTCCTCCGAGTTCCATCTGCCAGTCAGTGCCGACTGGCAACTACACGGAGGAGAGCCTTTTCAGTAGTAGCTCCGACCCTTTGGAACGATCTCCCTGTGGAGATTCATACCCTCACCACCGTCCAGACCTTCCGCACAGCCCTTAAGACCTGGCTAGCCCGTCAGGCCTGGGGATAAAGATAACTTGTCCCCACCCGAATGATGAATGAATGTTGCTTACTATTTTACTTCTATGTATTGTTTGTGTCTATTGTCTGTATCCTCCCCGCCTTATTTTATGTAAGCCGCCCTGAGTCCCCTCAGGGAAAAGGGCGGCCTATAAATTCTAATAAATAAAATAATAATAATAATAATAATAATAATAATAATAATAATAATCGGTCGTCGCGCGGGTTAACAAGGGCCGCGGCGGATGTTGGGGTCCCTGGACATCCGTCGACAAGTGGGCTACAAGTGGACCAGCCAACAAAACGACAAAAATATAGTGCAGATGAAAACCGTGCCATAATGGCCTGTTACTACAACTCAGAGCCAGAAAAAAGAGGCTATTTAAAGCGAATGTATGAATTATGGAAACAACAATATCCAGATTCAAATGTTAGTGAACAACGACTAGCAGATCAAAGGCGATTTATTATACGGAATAAAGTGTTTAGTGAAGTTGAACATGAGGAAATTCAGGCAAATTGCAAAACCCATAAAACAATATCACAAGCGGAAATAACTGATATTCAAGACACAACTAAAGACATTATAGTAGAACTCCCAGAAGAAGCTCTCGCTATCAGTAATCTTTAAAAAAATGAAATTAGGCTACCAAACAGCCAAAGAAGTTGAAAAAATTTCGCATTTACTATATATGGATGATTTGAAACTCTATGGAAAGTCAGAAATAGAAATCCAATCATTGACAAACACAGTCCAAGTATTCAGCACCGATATTTCAATGCAGTTTGGCATGGAAAAATGCGCCACTGTATCCATAAAAAGGGGCAAAATCACTGCATGTGAGGGAATTGAAATGCCCAATGGCCAATTAATTAAATGCAAAGAAAATGAAGCCTACAAATACTTAGGCATTCTGCAGTTGGATAACATCAAGCATGGAGAAGTAAAAACTATTGTCAGGCGAGAGTACACCAACAGAGTTAGGAAAATTTTGAAATCTAAATTAAATGGTGGAAATACAATCAAGGCCATAAATACCTGGGCAATACCAGTTATAAGATACACAGCTGGTATAGTTAACTGGACACAAACTGATTTGGACCTTTTGGACCGAAAAACCAGGAAACTAATGACAATGCACTACAGTTTACATCCACGTGCTGATACTGATAGACTGTACCTGCCCCGAAAATCAGGTGGCAGAGGATTATTACAAGTGAAGCAAACAGTTGAAGAAGAAAAACATGGACTGGCTGATTATTTAAAAGAAAGTCAAGAACATCTATTAATCGAAGTAAAGAACAAAAATCTACTGAAGGCCCAACAGACGAAACAAGAATACAGAAAAGATGTGATAAAATCAAGAATGGAGAGCTGGCAGAACAAAGCACTGCATGGCCAATTTCTGGAAAAAATAAAAGATAAAGTGGACAGTGAACAAACTTGGTTATGGTTAACAACAGGTACATTAAAGAAAGAAACAGAGTCACTAATCCTGGCTGCGCAAGAACAAGCTATCCGCACAAATGCCATTAAGGCCAAAATCGAAAAATCCTCTGATGATGCCAAATGCAGACTTTGCAAAGAAGCTGATGAAACTGTTGATCACATACTCAGCTGCTGTAAAAAAATCGCGCAGACTGATTATAAATTGCGGCACAATTCAGTAGCACAAATGAGCCATTGGAATTTGTGCAAAAATTATAATATTAAAACAGCAACAAACTGGTGGGAACATCAGCCTGAAAAAGTCACCGAAAATCAGATGGTCAAGATCTTGTGGGATTTCCGTATACAAACCGACAAAATACTGGCGCATAATACACCAGACATCACACTGGTTGAGAAAAATAAGGTCACAATCATAGACATCGCAATACCAGGTGATAGCAGGGTCGCCGAGAAGGAACTTGAAAAAATCGCAAGATACCAGGACTTAAAAATCGAAATTCAACGACTATGGCACAAACCAGCAGTGATAATTCCAGTGGTAATTGGCACACTGGGTGCTATTCCAAAAGCACTGGAATTACATTTAAAACAGTTAAAAATTGACAAAATCACCATCAGTCAAATGCAAAAAGCCGCACTGCTTGGATCTGCACGCATATTACGAAAATACGTTACGACGTCCTAGGCCCCTGGGTGGGGCCCGACTAGTAACCAATGCCAAATCCGGCGAAACAACTGGCCGCTGTGATACAATTGTATAATAATAATAATAATAATAATAATAATAATAATAATAATAATAATAATAATAATAATAATAATAATAATAATAATGCTTGGATCTGCACGCATATTACGAAAATACGTTACGACGTCCTAGGCCCCTGGGTGGGGCCCGACTAGTAACCACTGCCAAATCCGGCGAAACAACTGGCCGCTGTGATACAATTGTATAATAATAATAATAATAATAATAATAATATGTTAAGCAGTCTATTCACTATTTTTCTGTCTGTTTGTGGATGGATCTGATATTAGGCTGGAAAAAGAGCAGTTTACCTCAAAAGCATCTTGTTGCAAAGGCAAAAATTGAACTTTTCCCCCTATGATTAATATTTATTAAAAAAATATTTATCTTCCCACCAAGTCTTTCAAAACATTGTAAAAAAAATAAAACAACCATCATTCAGAAAACCAGGGAAAATTAAAAGGAAAAGAAGCAAGTGATATAGTAAAGAAAAAAATAAAAGTAATAAAAACCTATTACAAGCTACCAAAGACCTAATATGAATATTTTCTCTTTGCAAATTCAGCAAAGATGGGTTCACCTTCATTTTTCACGGCAAGAGTTTCTCTAATTTAAATACTTCTTGGCCAACAATTGAATTTCTTAGCCTAAATAATATACTATTTAGAATTTGGCTAGTTGTTTTGTAACACAAACAAGTGCACACACATGTAAAATTCTTACACATGTAAGAAATGTAAAATTTACACAAGCCCAAAACTTGAGAGAAAACTTTTATAAGATGTTTTATAGATGGCATTTAGATCCTAAAAAGTTGGGTTCTATGTATCCGAACTTACAACCCAAATGCTGGAGATGTGATTCTCTCGATGCTACATATTTTCATATATGGTGGACTTGCAAAAAGGTTAAGGCATTTTGGATAAAAATATGGTGGATTATGCAAAATGTTCTTTAAAAAAGGATAAAGTTTACTCCTCAGTTATTTTTGTTAGGTATAATTACTGATTGTACAACTGTAGAGATTAATTTGATTTTGCACTTAATAACTGCAGCTAGATTGTTGGTGGCACAATACTGGAAGAAGGAAGACTTGCCTACAATTCAAGAATGGATATTGAAAGTCACAAATTTAGCCGAGATGGCTAAAATATCTGCATATCTTAAGCACCACTCAAACGAGAGATATAAACGAGACTGGAAGAAATGGATTGATTATATACAAAATAAATATGGGACTAAGAAATTCCAGATAGCTTATGATTAAGATCAGGAATGATATAAATTGTTTAAAGCTAGCCTAGCAAGGAGGAGCTAAGTTCAATGTTGTGCACACACATGGTTGCACACAGACGCGCGCACGCGCACACATACATCAAAGGTTGTTAGAATATGTTCAGAAATGGCTTCACCCCTGTGACACTTCTTCCAATAGAGGCATTTTTGCCATGTTGTACAATGAGAAAAAACATCGCCTCCAATGAATAAAATCTCAATTCTTTGAAGATGCAAATCCTTTCTTTACTTTCAATAGCATTGAAACCTCAAGTGGTAAGAATTATAATTTTAGGGAATACTGAATTCCTTAGAATTCAGGTCCAGCTTGTTTACATATTGATAGAATTAGACGGAGCAAGAACTGGTCCATAAAACTCATTTCTGTATTTCATTCATTTCATTTCATTTATTATATTTATATGCCGCCCTTTTCCCCCGAAGGGGACTCAGGGCGGCTGACAAATCAAATCTGGGAAGGGGGGGGGGGTACAGACAAAAAATTAAAAAACAAACATGACAATACATAATTTAAAAACACACAACAGTCATACCATTCGAGACGGGGGCAACAGCTCTTTAGCCCCAGACCTGTCGGAACAGCCAGGTTTTAACAGCTTTTCGGAAGGCCTGGAGGGTGGTGAGGGTTCAAATCTCCACGGGGAGTTCGTTCCAAAGGGTCGGAGCAGCCACAGAGAAGGCTCTCCTCCGGGTAGTCACCAGTCGACACTGGCCGGCGGATGGAATTCGGAGGAGGTCTAATCTGTGGGATCTAATCGGTCTAGTGGAGGTAATTGGCAGCAGGCGGTCTCTCAAGTACCCAGGTCCAATACCATGAAGGGCTGTATCCCTTTTTATGACTTTTAGGGTTCCCTTAGCAACATCAATGAGACTATACAATGCAACAAAGCACAAATAAAACCCAGGAAAATCATCAACACTGTTCACAGATGACACAGGACACCACAGGCATTGAAAATGACACCCACAGTTTCTAAGGTACTTTAATTGCAAGAAATGGATTGTTGTGATTGCCTTTTTAAAGTGGTATAAATAGGAATGTTGTTTAAAAATTCAAAAGTGTGTTTTCAACTACAAATAGTGTTAAGGGGTGGCTTCAGAGACCACTGGTACATTTTTATGCATTTTTGTCTCTCCTTATCTTCTATATATATAAAAGCCAAGTACCACTCACCCATCATGAAATCTTCAGAACTGTAAAGCCTACAAACTTGAAATTTGACACATATGTTGCTCTTAGCTTCTAAGTGCTTGCTTAAGAAAGGATTTTTCAAAATGACCATCAGATCATTAGTAATTCTTATACAGTAATTAACACGCTCTGATGTTAAGGAGTTCTACTCGACCTCCCCACCTGAAAAGAACTCTGTTCCAACTTCCAGTTGCCTTATATTAACAGACTCTAATGCTAAGGAGTTAGACATTCTACTCCCCCTCTCCATCTGAAAAGAACTCTGTTCCAACTGCCAGTTGCCTCACATTCCATTACCTCAGTTCAAACTGGCAGACGTTCCACTCCTTCACTCAGAAACGGTCTAGGGCTCCTAACAGTGCTAAACATTGGTACCTCACCACAATGTCTACGCCTTCCACCTATGGAACTGCTTCCGGACGTCAGTTTTACTCAGCACAAAAAAAGCACAGAAAGCATTAGAACCTTGTAATTCTGTAGCTGTTAAGATTCAAGTCCCCAATCCTTGATGATCATAAAAAAAGTTTTCCCCCTCTGAACAAGAAATAATAAGTAAGATAGTAACATGCGCAGAAGTGAGACAGAATACCATGAAATCTGGGACAAATTGTACTGATGGTTAGAAACGAGGGGAAAAGGTTGGGACAGAAAAACAGGGATAAGTTAAGAATTGGAAATATGGTATGAATATTGTATGATAGGTAGGAACTAGATATGTATATGTATTGATAGTAACTACCGTATTTTTCAGAGTATAAGATGTACCTAGCTTTTGGGGAGGAAAACAAGGGAAAAATATCTGCCTCTGCCTCCCACAAATTTGCCTCCTTGCAACAAACAACAAAAACATTACAGACAATGTACACTGTTTGTAGTGTTATATTTCAGACTATACTTGTACAAATGCTTGTTAAAATTGATGTGCTTTCTGGAAGTTTACATTATTCTCTGCTATTTAAAAGAAGGTACAATAGCACTGGGCCTCTTCAGATCAAGCATTTATTTTAAAAAGCTTCTTCATTGTGTTAAGCTGTCTAGAACACTAATAAAGCAGTCTTTAAAAAATAAGTCTAATAGTTTGAACATTCTATAGGCATTTATAGTTATTGACTTACCTCCTTGCAGCAAACAGCTGATTAGCACAAGAAAAAAAATCTGCCTCTGCCTCCCAGAAATTTTCCTAGTGGAGCAAACAGCAAGTTTCACTTTCAATTTCAGCATGGGCCTCCTGATCTCAGGCTGCCAGGATTGCTATAGCCTATTGCAGCCTCCGCAAGCCCCATTTTCCCCGTTTGCTGCAAGGAGGTAAATTGTTGGGAGGCAGAGGCCAAAGGGTGGAGGACAATGGGTGGGTGGGGCTACATTCAGGGTATAAGACGCACCGAAATTTTCACCCTCTTTTAGGAGGGAAAAAGGTGCATCTTATACTCTGAAAAATACAGTATATAACAAAAGGTACTAATGGGTAGGTAATTTGACTGATTACTCATACCTATGTAATGGATATAAACTATTATTGTTTTAAGATCTAAGAACTCTATGGAAATGACTATGCCAGAAATGTTGCACTATGTCCAATGTTTTCAATGTTTACCTAATAAAAACCTTTTTAAAAAAAGTCTTCCCTGGACAACACATTCTAAATATGCTTCCACTTACTTGTTTTGAGTAGATCCTGTTCCCTTTCCTGATTTTCTTTTATCATGAATTGTCACTCCAATTATTGTCTTGCTTTAGGGCCTGAGAGCCACACATTTTCTCATATTGCTCAAATTTAAGTGCCATAGCTCCAGGACGATGTTTCTTCTAAACCAGAGCCAGTAATATTTTGGTTTATGACTCTTTGCATATGACATCAAACTGTGCCTCGTTTGGAAGAAGGACAAGTCATGCAGAGCAGAATATCCTTCCTGTATTTTTGGCTCCCAAATCCCTTTGCCAAGGATAGTGAATCCAAGCCTGACAAAGCAGGGGAGAAATCATAGTATGGGCTATTGTGACAAAGGTGTGAACCACGCTCTTTGTGCTGTGATGTTTTTGACTGCACTCCATCCACCTCCTCAATAGACAATAGAATGAATGAGCTGGAAGGGATCTTAGAGATCTTCAAGTCCAGCTTCCTGCTCAAGCAGGAGTACCTATAATATTTCAGATAACTGACTCTCTAGACTCTTAAAAACTTCCAGTGGTGGGAGTGCCCACAATTTTTGGAGGCAACTTCTGTTCCACTGGTTAATTGTCCTCACTGTTAGGAAGTTTCACCTTAATTCCAGGTTGCTTCTCTCTTTGATTAGTTTCCAACCATTGTTTCTTGTCCTGCCCTCTTGGTGTCTTGGAGAATAAGTTGACACTCTCTTCTTTGGGGCAGCCCCTCAAATACTGGAATACCGGTATCATGTCTCTCCTAATTCTTCTTTTCTTTAGACTGGTCAAACCCAAATCCTGCAGCCGGTCTTCGTATGTTTTAGTCTCCAGGCCTTTGATCATCTTAGTTGCTCTTCTTTGCTATTTTTCCAAGGTCTTGACATCTTTTTGTAATATGATGACCAAAACTGGTTGCAGTATTCTAAGAATGGTCTTACTAGGGTTTTATAAAGCGACACATGATCTTGATTCTATGCCTTTGTTTATACAACCCAGGATTGCTCTACTCTAAGCTATGCTATGCTATTCCCTATTCTATTCTATTCCATTCCATTCCACTCTATTCTAGACCCAACTCTTAGTTTGAATGGGAATACAGACAGATGGATTATTTATAAAATAAAGCAAAACTAAAATATAGGAACTAATTCCAGGATAAAAGAGTAGGGATCAAGCCACTGATTTACACTGTTTGTCTTGGTTGGCATCTGATTCTCTTGGATAACTTGGCAGTGCCCACCTCAGGAGGGATACCTAATTGTTCAATGTGTAGACAAACCCAAGCTCACCGAATCTCCCCTTTTTAACTGAATGGTAGTTATTATCAGAAATCCTAAGCACTCCAACATTTGCTGCTGTAGATCACCATTAATATTAATGTCTGATATATATTCACTGTTGTAAGCCGCCCTGAGTCCCCTCAGGGAAAAGGGCGGCATATAAATTTCCAATAAAATAAATATTTGGAAAAGGGCTGCAGAAAATTGCACCTATGAGTGAAGAACAAGAACATTCAACACCTATTGGTGCTTTCCTTCCAGGGCCACTCAGGCCACTCCTTCTGAGACTCAAGGGTTGGTCAAGGGTGTAAAAGATAATTTTGCCCCTCAAGGCCAAACCTGCCTCTTCCAGGAGAGTAAAAGGAAGGTCTGTGGGCTTTTTTTTCTATTAGTCGTGGAGTTTCGTACATGACTAATCTCTCTCTTTATATATATAAAGTTTGTGTGTGTGTGTGTGTGTGTGTGTGTGTGTGTGTGTGTGTGTGTGTGTGTGTGTTCCAGCATAACTCTGGAACACCTCGAGCCATTCCAACTAAACTTGGTACACAGATGACTTACTCTCTGGACACAAATACTGTGGGGGTAAGACACCCCTAACACCCCTTGGAATGTGTGTTTTGTTAAGATAAAGCCTGTTGTACCTTAAAATGGTTCTACTGTACTGCTGTAAAATGGCTTCTACTGTGCAGCGCAGTAGAGTTGCCATGATCTGGACAATTTCCCCCTATAAATAAATAAACATCCGGGCAATGCCGGGTTATCAGCATTAGTGAAAGGTAAATTGGCATTTAACAAAGGGGAAATGGGTTGGAAGAACAAAAACACAATTTGGAGAATTGTGCATGCTGAAAAAAATATGTTCTGGTTGGAATGAAGACCCCTGCAAAGATTTTAGTGTTAAAGCTGGCAGTCAGATTCACATCACTAACTTCAACTCCCATATGTAAAGTTTCCTAACGATGCCGTAACTCGAGCCAATGTTTTAATACAAAAACCAGTGGTTTATTAACACCTTCATTAGGCATTATTCATTAGGCAAGATTTATTCGTAGCCATTTCTTTGCTTTGTTTATCTGCTTCTGAACTTTGCTCCTGTTCCTTTCCTCCCCTCAGTCTGTGTCATAAATCACGTTACCCAATAGATACACCCATCTCAAACCAGCTACTGTAATCTGAGATCCGGCTCTGCCTATGGAATGTCAACACGGCGAGTTGACATCATACAGTAGTTTCCCTTCCTAGCAACCTAGTTAGGATTTCTGGGATTTACTGTGGAAGATACTTGCAAAGGAAAAAGGCTGGTAGAGGTTGTTGAAAACTGTGCCAGAAAGAGTGTGCATTATTTTTCCTCCCTTCCTAAGTCTTTGGGGGAAAAAACAGTAGTAACCATGGAGAAAGGACAACCCCCCCCATTTTTTTCAGAGAAAAACCTCTTGATACAAAACCAATATTAGAGAGAAAACAGATTCATACATCATGCAAAAAGTGTTTAAGCACCTTTAATGGCCTGGTTCACACATGATATGAAGCCATAAATCATTTATTACAATGAGAATAGTTGGTTTCTAAAAGAGCCATGATGGCGCAGTGGTTGGAATGAGTATTGCAGGCTAATTGTGCCAACTGTCAGGCGTTCAATCCTGACCAGCTGAAGGTTGACTCAGCTTTCCATCCTTCTGAGGTGGGTAAAATGAGGACCCAGATTGTTGGGGGCAAGAGGCTGACTCCATAAACTGCTTCGAGAGGGCTGAAAAGTATTGTGAAGTGGTATATAAGTCTAATAGCTATTGCTATTCTCCTTCTTTCCTTCCTTCCATCCTTCCTCTCTCCCTTCCGAGGTGGGTAAAATGAGGACCCAGATTGTTGGGGGCAAAATGCTGACTCCCTAAACTGCTTAGAAAGGGCTGTAAAACACTGTGAAGTGGTGAAGTCTGTGCTGTTGCTTCCTTCCTCCCTTCCTCCCTTCCTTCCAGGTTGCATGCAGTGGTTAGAATGCAGTATTGCAGGCTAATTCTGTTGACTGACAGTAGTTCGATTCTAACCAGCTCAAGGTTGAGTCAGCCTTCCATCCTTCCAAAGTGGATCAAATGAGAACCCAGATTGTTGGGGGAAGAGGCTGACTCTGTAAACTGCTTAGAGGAGGCTGTAAATTACTGTGAAGCAGTACATAAGTCTAAGTGCTATTCCTATAGCTCTTCCTTTTCCCCTTCCTTCCTTCCAGGTTGCAGGGTGGTTAGAATGCAGTATTGCAGGCTAATTCTGTTGACTGACCAGTAGTTCAATTCTAACCAGCTCAAGGTTGCCTCAGCCTTCCATCCTTCCAAGGTGGGTAAAATGAGGACAGAGATTGTTGGGGACAATGGGTTGACTCTGTCAATTGCTAAGAGAGGGCTGTAAAAGCAATGTGAAGTGGTATAGAAGTCTAAGGGCTATTGCTATTTCTCACATCTGTCACAAAGCAACAAAAACGGCTAGAACACTGTGTCAAGTCAATCAGCACAGGTAGTCCTCGATTTACAGCAGTTCACTTAGTGACCATTACAACGGCCCTGAAAAAAGTGACTTACAACCATTTTTCCTACGTATGACCATTGCCGCATCCCCAAGGTCACATGATTTACATTCAGATGCTTAGCAACTGACTCCTACATATGACGGTTGCAGTGTCCTGGGGTCACGTGATCCCCTTTTACGACCTTAGGACAAGCAAAGTCACTGGGGAAGCCAGATTCACTTAACAACCGGGTGACTAATTTAACTACTGCAGCGATTCATTTAACAGCAGTGGTAAGAAAAGTCCGCAAATGGGGCAAAACTCAACCAATTTCTCACTTGTCAGGATGAGCAGCTCAGACCCTCTGCCAGAGCAGATCCCCCCAACAGGATGAGGGTGAAATCAGGAGGTGGTCCATGATGCTAATAGCAAAACACATTCCCCCTTTGTGTATGTGTGTGTGGGGGGGGAGTGCAGTTAAGAGAAGAACATGGCATCTTGGCTAGAGAAATCCTCCCGTCCTTCTCTGGGTGCAATAATTATCTGTGTGCCTCTTGGGGGAGGGCAGGAAGAGGGGAGGGCAGGGGAGTAAGGTAATTTTTGCAAGAGGAAAAAGCACAGCAATAAACTCCCTATTGGGTGGTGGGGGGCATAAGGAGGGAAAAAATTCAAATGGCCACTTCGAGGGGCAAATGGTCAAAAAGCAAGTTGCAAATCTAACAAATAAATAACAATTTATGGACCCCTATCTATAGCACACAGAGTGGGGGAAGGAGACAGGCTGTGCACCTTTTTCTATCCATTCCCCCCACCCCCAGCCCTTGATTTGTAGTCCTGATGTCTTAAAATCTGTCCTTTTCTTTAAGGCAATCTTTTCAGAATGACAATGAGCAACACATCTGCTAGAAATCTCTGCAGTTTATACTGGGTTTCCCAGGCAGCTTCAGTTTCTGTTAGCTTCAGTTGAGCCAACAAAAACAGGAGCTGAAATAACATTGGCAAAATAAAGGGATACCTGGCAGAAAGGAGGAGGAGGAGGGAGGCTAGACACCTTTCTTGCTTGTTCTCACTGCCAGGAAATTCCTCCTTATTTCTAGGTTGAATCTCTCCTTGTTCGGTTTCCATCCATTATTCCTTGTCTGGCCTTCAGATGCCTTGAAAAATAGCTTGCCGCCCTCCTCTCTGTGGCAGCTCCTCAAATATTGGAAGACTGCTATTTATGTCTCCCCTGGACCTTCTCTTCATAGACTAGCCAGGCCCAGTTCCTGCAACTATTCTTCGTATGTTTTAGCCTCCAGTCTCCTAATCCTCCTGGTAGCTCTTCTCTGCACTCTTTCTAGAGTCTCAACACCTTTTGTATATTGTGGTGACCAAAACTGGATGCAGGATTCCAGGTGTGGTCTTACTAGGGCTTTATAGAGTGTTAGTATCTCCTTTGATCTTGATTGTATCCCTCTGTTAATGCAATTTAGGATTGTATTGACTTTTTTGACTGCCACCGCACACTGCTGGCTCGTATTTAATTGATTGTCCACTAAGTCTCCAAGATCTCTCTCAGAGTCACTGCTATTAAGCCTGGTTTCATCCAGTCTATATGTGTCCTTTTGGCTTTTCTTACCTAAGTGTAGGACTTTATTTTTCTCTACATTGAATTTCATTTTGTTAGATGGGGACCAGGGTCCAAACTCTGTCAAAATCCATCTGAATCTTGAGTCTATCTTCTAGGGGTGTTGGCTATTCCTGCCAGCTTAGTATCATCTGCAAATTTGGTAAGTTCCCTTTCTATTCCTTCATCTGTCGTTTATGAAGAAACGTCCCAGAAAGAGTTCCCTAATTACTCTTGGGTGGTTTTCGCCAGTAGAAAATGAGAGGGGGGAATAAGCTTGAACAAAGAATCCAGTGGAGGGGGGGTTAACTCCATTTTAATGGTGAGCAGAGAGCCAACGTGGGGCACAGGACTAGTGTCACAAGATCTTAAACTGATCGGATCCAGATTCTCAGCTCGTGTCTCAGGACTATCCTGCCAGCAGGATGGTGGTGAGGGATGAGCCATTTCATGTCAGAAATCTGATCCTTGCAATAGGATTTGGGTTTTTTTTCCCTCCGCTGAGCCTTGGATAACGGAAATCTCTTTTTGGGCTGAGGAAATGTTGCAGGAGCTGATGTGATGGGCCAGAGAACTGGTGGTCTTGATTGCCCATTTAGGATTAAAAGCTCATGTGGTGGTCATTTAAATCCCGTCTCAGAGAGGGGGAAAGTGCTAAATCCCAGAGTGAATGGAAGCCAGCTCATCCAATACCTCCAGCACAAATCATAATTGGGAATCTGATTGTTTAGATGTGGGACGGGTAATAATATCTTGTAAAGGAATCCTGGTGTTGAGTCATTCAATCAATCAGAGTGGAGCTGGGAGGGACCTTGGAGGTCTTCTAGTCCAACCCCCTGTTCAAGCAGGAGACCCTAAATACCATTTCAAACAAGTGACTCTCCAGCCTCTTCTTAAAAACCTCCCATGTTGGAGCACCCGCAACTTCTGATGGCAACTTCTGTTCCACTGGTTAATTGTCTTCAATGATCAAGGGTCTAACCCAGTGATGGCTAACCTTTCCAGAGCGAGTACCCCAAGTGTGCATGCGCAAATGCGCAAATGCGCAAATGTGCAAATGAGCAAATGAGCAAATGAGCAAATGAGCAAATGCGCAAATGCGCAAATGAGCACTTGTACACCCGAACCCCCAAAATGCAATGTACGTGTGCCCCCAGTGCATGCCCTCTGCCCCCGCAAGTGTGTGCAGCCCCATGCATGCATGGACCTCCCACATGTGTCCTCCTATGCATGCACACTTACCCTCACACACTCACCCTGCCCCATGTGCATGCTCTTCCTGTGCATGCGTGACAGAGATTCAACAACCAGCTGGCCAATGGGAGGCACGTGCACATGCACACAGGAGCTGAACTAGGGTGACAGCTCACATGCCCTCAGAGAGGACACTGCGTGCCACCTGTGGCATAGGTGCCGTAGGTTTGCTGTCATGGGTCTAGCCTATAAAATCTGCATCTATATATCCGGGGCATCGAGAACCAACTCTGGACGCCTAGTTAAATGCCAACCAGACAATCTCCCCTTGATAAGCAAGCCAAGGATGAAGGTTTCACGTGCAATAATGGCTTTTCCTGGGTTGGAGGGAATCACTTCCTTTCCCTGCCATGTTGTACATATTGTGAACACTACTGTTAAACTGTTGGTGCCACATGGCCTTCATCCATGGCACCGTTTCCCATCCGAAAGGCCCCCAGGGGCCCAGGACTGCTACCTCCCACTGCCTCCACCTTCCCTCCCTGCTGGCAGAAGCTGGAGGAGGTATTCTTTGCCTGATCTGAATTCCCTTTAGTGAGCGAGCTCCAGGGGCGAGGCTTTAGTTGAGAAAACAAAAACTCCTCATGAATAAATCCATTAAAACAAAACAAAGCAAAGGTAAACTCAGCCATGCTGTTTCAAAGGCTTGACGGATGGTGAATGTTTACTCAATCACTGCAAAGGGGAATAAATGTTTGAGCTTCAAAAATAACATTAAACAATGCAAAGTTTTGGGGACCAAACCTAGGAAGGAGAGCTAGCACCCAAGGCAGAGGGCAGGGAGTGGGTGGGTGGGTGGGTGGGTGGGAGAGGAGGACTGAAGGGTCCTTGGTGCTCTCTGAGCTTGGTAGGGTAGGCTAATCCTACCTTTGTTGGATCTTGGGTGAGGGCATTTGCCTATGAATAGACCTAGCTATCACTTTACCTCTTAAGTGCGGACATATGCTTCGGCTATTGAAGATGGTGGGGGCTATTAAAAGTGAGTCTGCTTCCTGCCTAAAAACATGTTTCTCCATTTCTCATCCAGGGAAATATAATATTCTTCCTTTTTAATATTTCCTAGAATATTTCATTTTTCTAGGAGAAGGGTGAGTGTAACTTCCTATAGTTGGCGGCCCTTTGCTTACTTCCTCAGTTCAATTGCCTTTCTGTTCAAGGCCAGATGCAGGAATGAAATCCAGCAGGTTCTGACAGGTAGCAGAAATTTTGAGTAGTTTGGAGAACTGGGAAATGCAACCTTTAGCGAGCCCCAGAGTGGGTGGGAATGGAAATTTTCCAGTATCCTTCCCCTGGAGTGGGGAGGGAAGGGGGATTTTGCAATATTCTGTCCCCTGGAGTCGGGTAGGAATGGAGATTTTGCAGTATCCTGTCCCTGGAGTGGAGTGGGAACAGAGATTTTGCAGTATGCTTCCCCTGGAGTCAGGAGGGAATGGAGATTTTGCAGTATCCTTCCCCTGGAGTAGGGAGGGAATGGAGATTTTGCAGTATCCTTCCCCCAGGAGTGGGGAGGGAATGGGGATTTTGCAGTATCCTTCCCCCAGGAGCGGGGAGGGAATGGGGATTTTGCAGTATCCTTCCCCTGGAGTGGGGAGGAAATGGGGATTTTGCAGTATCCTTCCCCTGGAGTGGGGACGGAATGGAGACTTTGCAGTATCCTTCCCCTGGAGTGGGGAGGGAATGGGGACTTTACAGTATCCTTCCCCAGGAGTGGGGAGGGAATGGAGATTTTGCAGTATCCTGTCCCTGGAGTGGGGTGGCAACGGAGATTTTGCAATAGCCTTCCCCTGGAGTGGGGAGGGAATGGGGATTTTGCAGTATCCTTTCCCCTGGAGTGGAGTGGGAACAGAGATTTTGCAGTATCCTTCCCCTGGAGTGGGGAGGGAATGGAGATTTTGCAGTATCCTTCCCCTGGAGTGGGGTGGGAATGGAGATTTTGCAGTAACCTTCCCCTGGAGTGGGGAGGGAATGGGGATTTTGCAGTATCCTTTCCCTTGCAGTGGGCTGGGAACGGAGATTTTGCAGTATCCTTCCCCTGGAATGGAGAGGGAATGAAGATTTTGCAGTATCCTTCCCCTGCCATGCCCACCAAGCCACGCCCACAGAACCGGTAGTAAAAAAAATTGAATCTCACCACTGGCCAGACGAGTGTGTGACTCTCTCCAATTGTGATTAAGGTACAGTTAATGAGGAATGTGACAAGATTCCTTCGATTTTAGAATCACCTGGGCTTTCATGCTTGGATATTTACTCTAGTTAATTTAAGGACAATTTTCTTGTATGACATGCTAAACTAATCAAATCAAACCATAGCTTGATTATGGGCATTAGGCCAGAGAGATGCTGAAGAGACAGATTATAGATTGTGGTTGCAAACAGAGCAGCTGGGATCATTCTTCACCCAATTAATTATGTTGTGTGAAGGCAGCCAGATCCTGTGATGGGCCGGCCCTCAGCCGGTTAGTGAGAGGATGCGTGGGATAAAACCGTCATGTCTACCAGCAGGGACCAAACCAGCACCTTTTCTGCACTCCCCTGCCTGGTTGCTTGTGGCCGATGCCTCCTTTCCAGCCCAGTTTCCTATCTTGCCTCTGGCTTTTATGTCTTCCCTTTGTAGATTCAATCACTTCTTCTGCCTTTCTGTATGTGGCCTATTTTTTTCCCCCTCCCAATCTAATCGTGTATTTTTTTCTTCCCTGAGCAAGGAGGTTATCTTCTTTGTGATACCTGCTTCTTAGCTGCTCTCAGAGTCAAAAGGTGCTGCCTGTAATTGTCTCTCCGCTGGGCTGGCACCGTGTCTCATCTTCTCCAAGGTCAGACCCTCTTTTCCCCCAAGCTGGTCCTTTGAACATCACGGAGTATTATTATCCCATCTACCCTTTCCTTCTATTTCTAGACCTGCGTAGATTTCACCTCCTCACCAAAAACATCTGTGCACATTCTGAAGCTGGATTGCCTTTGAAGCAACTGCCCAGCAGGGCTTCATCACCAATGGGTGGATCTCTGAGAGGTGTTTCCCCCCCAATCTGCTTTGCAGAGAGTCACCCCCCCAGTCTGGATCTCTGAATTTGGTTAATAAGTGTCAGGCGTTGGGGAGGGGGTCTTCTTTCTCTGTGGTTCAGAGACCCACTTCTCGCCAGGCCAGGAAGAGAATAGAAAATAAGATAGAATAGGATAGGATGGGATGGGATACGATGTGATGCGATATGATACGATATGATACGATACGATACGATACAATACAATACAATACAATACAATACAATACAATACAATACAATACAATACAATACAATACAATATGTTAGAAGAGCAAAATAAGGAATGGAATGGAATAGAAAAAATACAATGGGATGGGAAGAGAAGGGAATGGAACAGAATAGAATAGAATAGAATTCAGAATTACATTGGAATGGAATGGAATAGAATATGCTGGAAGAGACCTTGGAGGTCTAGTCCAGCCCCCTGTTCAAGCAGGAGAACCTAGGTCTTCTCAGTTCCTGAATTCCCATTGAGCCATGGTGGCACAGTGGTTAGAATGCAGTATTGCAAGCCAACTCACTGCTCATTGCCAAGAGTTTGATCCTGACCAGCTCAAGGTTAACTCAGCCTTTCATCCTTCCAAGGTGGATAAAATGAGCAGTCAGATTATTGGGGGTAAGTGGTTGACATTTGTAAACTACTCTGACAGTGCTGTAAAGCATTGTGAAGTGGTATATAAGTCTAAGTTGTATTGCTATAGATAACTTTTGAACATCAGTCCACTTGTACAAATATCTCTTGATCCATGGCATTAATGTGGATGAGAAAGCAGGATTGCCTGAGCCCATCTGAGCCCGTACAGGTTTCAAGCAGGGGTGAAATTCAGCAGGTTCTGACAGGTTCTGGAGAACCAGTAGCAGAAATTTTGAGAAGTTTGGAGAACTGGCAAATGCCACTTCTGGCTGGCCCCTGAGTGGGGAGAGAATGGAGATTTTGCAGTATCCTTCCTCTGCCACCCAAACCATGCTCATAGAACCGGTAGTAAAAAACTTGAATTTCACCACTGGTTTCAAGTGTTGCATCAGCCATACCTCAAGATAAGGGAGGTGGGGTAGTAGCAGTAGAAGACCTTGCAGGTGACCAGAGACGTTCTTATGAGTGAAGGCCAATCTACGTGTCATCGGGTAATATTGCAGGATCCAATCTGATCCGCAGAGACCTTCTTCTACAAAGGTGCAGATTGTGAGTAGAAACAAATTAGATGTTACTCTTTGCTGTGCAGTTTCATTTTTGTTAGAATGGTATTTCTGGTTGCCTTTATTGGAAACAGGGGCACAGCTTGTGAATACCCTGTGACAAACCATTAGTTTCCACCAGATTGTTGTGAACTTGAACCTACATTGGTGCTGCAGCTGAGATGTGATCTGAGCCAGAGGTGGTATTCACTTACTTTCCCTACTGGTTCGCAAATGTGAGCACATGCGCATCTGCACATGTGCTTGGTCTTCTTTACATGTTCATTGGCTTGAAACCGTGCCTAAATAGGATGGCATAGAACTGGGGCAGTTTCCACTACCACGATTTCCACCACCGGTTCGGGTGAACCGGTCCAAACCAGCTGAATATCACCTCTGATCTGAGTCCAGGGAACATTTCCATGGTCAGTTCACTCACTCCCTATTAGGGGAGACCTGAACTAGAAGATTGTCTGTTGAGTTAATGTGATGAATATGGACAGCATCCAGAGAACAAAATCATTCATGTCCCTTCCGATTTGGAAGGGCAAGTCAAGATCAGACAGAGGCTTTGTCTTATAAGGTTACCTGAGATCACTTAAAACAGGGGTGTCAAACTCAATTTCATTGAGGGCTGTATCGGGGCTGTGGTTGACCTCGGGTAGCTGGGTGGGCATGGCCAACTGTGTGGGTGTGGCTGACTGGGTGGACGTGGCCAGATTGATGCCACTCACTGTGTGGCTGACTGGGTGGGCGTGGCTGACTGGATAGGTGTGTCCAGCTTGATGCCACTCCCCAAACTGCTGGTATGTTTCCTCTTCACACTGGGTAGACCAGGCAGAAGCCATGCGGGCCAACCCCTTACATTTTCCAGGATGGCCCCATGGGCCAGATCTGACCATATTATGGACCAGGTCTGGCCCATCGCCCTTGCGTTTGACACCTGTGACTTAAACTCTGTGGATCGTGAGGGAGTAGGCAGGTTCTCTGTGCTGTGAGCTTTGTTGCTGATACACTGGACCTTTATCCTACTTGGCTACTGAAGATTATCAAGGAGGTAATGGGAAGTTGAATGTTGCAGATGGCACTGCTGCGAAAGAGGGTGTTATCTCCTACCACAAAAGAGGCTCTCAACCTGTCATCTTCAGCTTCTTCACTTCACTGGCATCCTGCCATAAATTGCAAGGAAGGGTGGGGAGAAATTTAGGGAAGTAACATGTGGGCCTGAGAACAAGTAGACAAATGGCAGAAGGGATGACACCTGTTCTGACCTAGGCTTCCCAAGAACATGAAGCAAACTTCTGGTCCTGACAAAAACCCATTTTATTAATTTGCTGTGAATTCTGCTCATTCACATCCAGCAAAGTCTTTCAAGGGAGGATTTACAGTCACAGACCTTATCTGGCTTGCAGAGCTGGCAGGCCGATATCTGCAGAACTTGGCAAGGAGTCTCGGAGAGTCACGAACCAATGAAGTGAACGAATGGTCTCCTCCACTCCCCTTTTGTTCCTCTTTTATTTCCTCTGGGAGGGGCCATTTATCATCCACCTGTCGCCTTACACTCGTCAACCCTTGTTCTTTAGCTGTTCCCTTTGTCTGGCAGCTTTGTGCATGCGCACACTGGGAACAGGCTCCAGCTGTTCTTCTGCCTCACTGATGTCGGACTCTGAAGGCAACTGATAACTGTCAGATGGCTCTGGCCCCCTCTCTGCCTCCGACACAGAGTCCTCATCAGAGCCTTCCCCAGACTCCAGGACTGGCCCATGTTCCTCCCCAATCTCCTCACTGTCTGAATCTGCTGCCAACTCTGCTGGCTGCTGGTGGGCCACATCAACACCTTGAAAAGAATCAGAGGTGCCAAACCAGAATAAACCGCCCTGCAAGGTCATCTGGTCTGGTAACCGAATACAAAACTGTAGCCAAAAATGTCGAATATCCGAGCCATTCCCCAAACACTGAAAGAGCATCTTATTGGACACAGGTGGACTGGTCAAAGGGGGAGGGCCAGAGAAAGAGGAAAAAGTATAACCCTTGCATGGGCATATTCAGATCTAGCTTTCCTTTCGCTGCAACCATTGAACTTTAGTAAAAGAACATTACACTTCAACCAAATGGAGTCGAGGGTCTTTCCTTCCTAAATGTCTAAGTAGAGGCAGGTCTGACAAAGGCATTGATGTCCCCCATCTTCAAAGAGCTGTTGCTTGATCCAGATGTTTTTAGATAACAATTCATCTTCAAACATCCTATTTTAGGAAAGATTATTGAGAAGACAGCTGGACCAGGGTGGCAGTCCCCGATGGAATAGATTATCTGAATCCTTGCAGTCAGAATTTAGACCTGGCTGTAGGACTGAAACAGCATTATTTGCCCTTCATGATGATCTATGACAGTCCTAGGAACAAGGGGGATATAAATCTTCTTGCCCTGGTTCTTGATATTCTGACAGCTTCCAATGCCATCAATCATAGTTTCTTCCTAGACTGGCGGTGAGGGTTGAGTAGATCACACTGTTTTGTTCGATCTCTTCTGTTTCTTGAGCAGTCAGTTCCAGTTAGTGGTTGCTGTAGGGGAGATGTCGAGGCATAAAGAGCTCCATTGTCAGGTGCAAGAAACCAGACAGATACCATGAGTTTCCTTTAACTCATGTATTTACAATAATCTTATCGGACTAACTGAACTCTCTTGAAACCAACTAGATAAGCACTCCAGGGATTGGGGGAGATCTCCATCATTTCTACTGTTGCGGATACAGATTAACAGAGTTGGAAGGGGCCTTGTAGGTCATCTAGTCCAAGCCCCTGCCCAAGCAGACCCTACACCATTTCTGACATATGGCAGTCTAGTCTCTTCTTGAAAGCCTCCTGTGATGAAGTTCCCACAACACCCAAAGGGAATTTATGTTCCATGGGTTGATTTTCCTCACTGTCAGGATATTTCTCCTTATTTGCAGGTTGAATCTCTCCTTGATCAGTTTTCGTACATCATTCTTTGTCTGGCCTTTGGGTGCTTTGGAAAACAGCTTGATCACCTCCTCTCTGTAGCAGCCCCTCAAATATTGGAAGACTGCTATCATGTCTCCCCTGGTCCTTCTCTTCACTAGACTAGCCTTGCCCAGTTCCTGCAACTGTTCTTCATATGTTTGAGCCTCCAGTCCCCTCATCACCCAGGTTGCTCTTCTCTGCACTCTTTCCAGAGTCTCAACATCTTTTTTATAGTGTGGGGACCAAAATTGGATGCAGTACTCTAGGTGTGGTCTTACTAAGGCTTTATAGAGTGGTATTAGTAACTTCCTCTCCTGCAGAGATTCCAAACTAACCAGTCTCTTAATTCCAGCCCCTACTTCATCTATAGATACCACCACATCTATGATAACAGAATAACATAGTTGGAAGGGACCTTAGAGGTCTTCTAGTCCAACCTTCTTCTCTGTACCACTCTGGAAAAATTGTTATCCAATCTCTTCTTAAAGCCTCCAGTCTTGGAACAGGAACAACGTCTGGAAGGAAGCTGTTCCACTGATTGGTCTCACTGTCAGGAAATTTCTCCTTAGTTCTAGGTTGCTTCTCTCCTTGATTAGTTTCCACCCATGGCTTCTTGTCCTGCCTTGGAAAATTGCTTATGCTCTCTTCTTTGTGGCAGCCTTTATGGGATACTACAGCCTTGTTCCTCCCTTCCACACTGTTTAAGATCTGTTGGAAGAAATGTCCATCTGGGGTCAGTTCCAAGTGGGAAGAAAGACACTGGAAACAATGGTGGCTGTTTGGAGACATGGTTTTAATGGTGAACAGGACTACGTGGTTTGAGTCCTGGGCAAAAAGGCAAATGGGGGGGGGAGAGATTTATACTCTCTCTTGGGCTTTGAATTTGAGCTTGTATTCTGATTGGTTATCAGACTCCCATGGGGCCCTTCAGGGGCAACTCTGTATGTTGTGTTTGTGTCCTAGGCTTGGTTGAGCCTTGCTGGGTGATGATGTAATGAAAGAGCTTTGGGATTCCTATTATGGCTCTGCTTGAAGGAGGTAGATCTTTGTTATGTAGAATAGACTGACCCAGGCTTTAATGGCCCATTGACAAAGGTGTGTGTATGTGAGGTGTGGGTGAGCTTCTGCCTCCCTTTTAGGGGAAATATTCTGCCCTTTTAATATTTCCTAAAGTATCTCATTTTTCTAGGAGAATGGTGGGTGCTAACTTCCTACTGATCTCTTACAGAGACTTATGGAAGAAATCATTGATTGGTATGGGTAAGGCCTCACATATATGCCAATGATACCCACTTAATAGAGATGCATATGCCCCCTGGACCAGGCAAGGGATACAGTGGAGGGCCTGACCAGATGTCTGGTGACTGTTTGAATGTATAGGGGACAAAACAGGCTGAATGCCAGGAAAACGGTGTGGCTGTGAATGATGAAGCCAACTGTTTACCCAGATCATTGATCTTTGAGTCCATCCTGACTTGCAGAGTCAGACTCCCCTCCTGCTGTGAATCCAACCTCTCGTTACTTTAATTGGGCCTCATTTCAAAGCCAGGATGCTTGGATGCAGGCCAGAAATGCATTTCTCATGCCACGTGTGCCAGGGGTGGGTTCCAGATTCTTTACTGCCGATTCACTCAGGGATGTGCTTCAGGAGCGTTCATGCGCTTTGGGGGCGCACACGCTTGATGCGCACTATGCATGCATGCACAGAAGTAAAGTAATTGCTTCTGCGCGTGCACAGAAGCAAAAAACAGGATGGCGGCACCTACGGCCCTGCCGATAGAACCAGTTCGGGTGCATGCACGGCTGAGTTATCACGTACTCGGCCGAACCAGTCCAAACCTGTAGGAACCCACCTCTGACGTGGGCATATCCCATGCAGAAGCTCCTGTCTGCAAAAGCTTTGGAAGGCCAATGGGCATCTTCCAACTTCCTGGAAAGCTAACCAGAGCTAACTTTTCCAGGCCACTTTTGCTCTTTCCCCACTTTGACATTGTCCTAGCCTCCCGAAGGCCTACAAATGAGATGGTGGTTCGAAAGCCGAGGAAAGGCTCCCTCTCTGGAGCCATCTGGGGGTTCTTCCCCCTCGGCCTGATTTAGTACAGGGGGCCTCAGTTTGAAAGCACCCGACATTGTTCCTTGTCTGGCCTTCAGGTGCTTTGGGAAATAACTTGGCCCCCTCCTCTCTGGGGCAGCCCCTCAAATATTGGAAAACTTCTATCCTGTCTCCACTGGTCCTTCTCTTCACTAGACCAGCCATGCCCAGTTCCTGCAACCGTTCATCGTGCTTTTTAGCCTCCAGTCCCCTAATCATCCTGGTTGCTCTTCTCTGCACTTTTTCTAGAGTCTCAACATCTTTTTTATAGTGTGGTGACCATAACTGGATGCAGGACTCTAGGTGTGTCATTACTAAGGTCATATAGATTGGCATTACTACCTTCCTTGATCTTGATTGTTTCCCTCTGTTAATGCAACTTATGACTGCATTGGCTTTTTTGGCTGCCACTGCACATGGCTGGCTCCTATTTAGCTGGTTGTCTACTATGACTCCAAGATACCTTTCACAATTACTGCTATTAAGCCTGGTCTCCATCGAGTCTATACAGTTATATTCCTCTAAGTTTTTACTCTTTCCTGGGATGGGGTGTATAGCTCCTTAATGGGTGACCCATCAGGGGTCTTTGCATCTCCTCTTTTTAGTCCCTGCAGCCCCTTCCCCAGCTTCTCTTCTTTCCGTAAGGCCTCAAGGGAGATGTCCAGAGGATCACTCATGTCTCCCACGATGCCTCCAGGCTATTTCTTTGCATGAACCCTTCTGGGCATCCTGTTGCCTTCTTTCAGGACATTTTTAAACTCCCTTTTCTGGTTCACATTCCTGGGATTTTCTAGTGGCATTCTATCCAGTGGTAGGATTCAATTTTTTTTACTGGAGGTTTTGTGGGTGTGTCTTGGTGGGCATGGCAGGGGAAGAATACTGCAAAATCCCCATTTCCTCCCAATCAGCTGGGACTCGAGGGAATAGATGGGGGTGGTGCCAGACAGAGGTGGTATTTACCGGTTCTCCAAACTACTCAAAATTTCCGCTATCAGTTCTCCAGAACTGGTCAGAACCTGCTGAATACCACCTCTGCTTCCATCCCAAACCAACCCACCTTCGGCAGATTCTTCCCATTAGCCAGGAGCCACTAAATGCTGCCAGCAAACTAGTTAACAGTAATTCAGAAACTGCAAAAATTGGAAAGAAAAATTGGAACCCAAAACTTAAATGAGAAAAAAAAAAAGAAATCCTGTCACTCAGAAATTCCAAAGCAGGTTCTGCCAAGCCATAGGTTTTACTGCCTGGCATTAAGAATCCTGCATCCAGTTTTGGTCACCACACTATAAAAAAGATGTTGAGATTCTAGAAAAAGTGCAGAGAAGATCAACCAGGATGATTAGGGGACTGGAGGCTAAAAAGCACAATGAACGGTTGCAGGAACCGGACAAGGCTAGTCTAGGGAAGAGAAGGACCAGGGGGACAGGAGAGCAGACTTCCAATATTTGAGGGGCTGCCACAGAGAGGAGGGGGTCAAGCTATTCTCCAAAGCACCTGAAGGCCAGACAAGGAATAATGGATGGAAACTGAACAAGGAGAGATTCAACCTGGAAATAAGGAGAAATTTCCTAATAGTGAGAACAGTCAACCCATGGAACAGAAGTTGTCTTCGGAAGTTCTGGGAGCTTCATTACTGGAAGCTTTCAAGAAGAGACTGGACTGCCTTCTGTCAGAAATGGTGTAGGGTCTCCTGCTTGGGCAGGGGGCTGGACTAGATGACCCACAAGGTCCCTTCCAACTCTGTTAATCTGTTAAAGAAAGGACAGTTGGGGCCAACAGTACTCCCTCCCACCGGCTTCTAAGCAAAGAAGAGAAGAGGATTTGAATACGAGGCATTTGGCTAAACTATAGTTTGTTTAAGCACTGTCAAGTAGCCAAAACTTATAATGAAGCTGCAATGTGTGGAACCAGGGAGTGCCCACAAACTCACAGGGAGACAACCGGAATGATGTTGCATGCTGGTATTCCAAGCCCCCTGGGAGACATTAAAGTAAAGGGGGGAGTTTTGCTTATAGTCTCCAGCCCGTTTAGCTTGTTGGAGCTGTGCCCTTGTGTGCCACCCTTCTGTTTTATGGCTCCCAGGACTATTAAACACAATCTGAAAACACAAAAGCACACATATTGCTAAAGTAGAAGCAATCAAGAATCAAAGCAAGTAAAATCAATGAAACATTTAGCAGCATCAGTAAAAACAACAACAACCCCAAACAGCTTATCTGCCATGCTAGACAGCCTGGGTTTATGAAAGAAAAAACATCTTGCATCAAAGGGACATCAAAGCTGGTTGTAGTAAAGAGCCCCGCATTTCTGGG
This sequence comes from Thamnophis sirtalis, assembly GCF_051295495.1. Lineage (NCBI taxonomy): Eukaryota > Metazoa > Chordata > Lepidosauria > Squamata > Natricidae > Thamnophis > Thamnophis sirtalis. The sequence goes on from NW_028261382.1 coordinate 66,226,879, forward strand.
GGTGTGGTCAGTCAGAACCTCTGGGAAGTAGCCCAACCTCTTTGGGTTGGTGGCTGTTGCTTCATGTGATGGGAAAAGTTTAGAACAGAATGGAAGGGAAGGGAAGGCAAGAGAATGGAAGGGAAGAGAATGGAAGGGAAGAGAATGGAAGAGAAGAGAAGAGAATGGAATAGAATGGAATAGAATGGAATAGAAGGGAAGGGAAGAGAAGGGAAGAGAAGAGAAGGGAAGGGAAGGGAATGGAATGTAATGGAATGAAAAAGCTTTGGCAGTTTTCCTTCCCTGCCCTGTTCAGATTAGATGACCATGAGCATTTCTGACTCCATGATTCTTTTAAAAAAAAATTTTTTTTTATTTTCAAACAAACACAAACACACAAGACATATAACATAAAAACCTCAATAGCATACAGTGTGTCGATTGGTTACAAAGTCTTTCTGCGTCCTTTCCATAGAGCTTTATCAAAATTCACATATTGTCAATCAAATATCTTGTATACATTATTATTATACTTCATTCTATGGAGTCTCAGAATCGGTGGGACCCAGTTGAGAGACCGATATAACTAAGCTAATTCAGAGAAGTTGTTCCTGTTGCCGGGACTTATGAGAGCGCGGGAGGCGAGTCCCAGCGGGTGAAAACAGCCTTCTTCCAGCCAGATCCAACACTATTCATCTTCATTTCCGTGATTAACAAGGCTGTCACTTCTCATCCACAAATGCTAACATCCCAGGTGTCAGCATCGGTGGAACTAACCAGGTGATGCTCCAGAATGCCAAGACCCAGGGGTTTATTTTCTCTCTTCAGCATGACTATTTTCTTCTTAACAAAAAAGAAACACAGAATAACAGAGTTGGAAGGGACCTTGGAGGTCTTCTAGTCCAACCTCCTGCTCAGGCAGGAGATCCTATACTATTCTGGACAAATGGTTATCCAATCTCTTTCAATGTTGATGCACCTACAACTTCTGAAGGCAAGTTGTCCCACTAATCAATTGTTCTCACTGTCAGAAAATCTCTCCTTAATTCCAGGTTGCTTTTCTCCCTGATTAGTTTCCACCCTTTGCTTCTTGTCCTGCCTTCAGGTGCTTTGGAGAATAAGTTGACCCCCTCTTCTTTGCAGCAGCCCTTTAGATAGTTCGATATACTATCAAATATCATAACGTTTATCATTAACACAAAGTCTATGCAGAGGTGGAAATGACTCCCTGCTGGTCCAGATGTAAAGGTGGGATTCTGCAGTCAGGCCAGGAAAACTGCTCAAAGATACAGATTAACAGAGTTGGAAGGGATCTTGTAGGTCATCTAGTCCAACCCCCGAACCGTTCCGAACCAGCTGAATCCCACCCCTGCTTGCATCTTTTGCCAAAGCAAGTGGGTTCCAGTCCAAGACCTGTAAAATCTGTTCTTCCACAAGGGATTTCTTAAGTAAAGAGGAAAATGGATCTGGTAAAATTCCCACTCTTTGCCTCCTTTTGGGATCCTTTTGGTATCCCAGTCAGAATCTGACACTTCCTCTTCATTCCCTCAACTTGTTTGGGGGCCCACTTTGTCATGCAAATCAATAAAGGAGAGTATTTGTAGCTCAGGATTGAAATGTGGGGTCCTTGGTGCTCTCTGAGCTTGGTGGTTTTCTTGCCAAAGTTTCATGACCCAACTAGGTAACTCCATCAGTGCTAGAAGGGAGTGGGGTTTGCAGAGAGGAGGAGGAGGAAGATGGGGGATTCTTGATGCTCTCTGAGCTTGGTGATATTTTTCCAGATGTTTCATGACCCAACTAGGTAACATCATCAGTGCTAGGAGGGAGTGGTGTTTGTATGGAGGAGGAGGAGGAGGAGGAGGAGGAGGAGAACTCTGGGGTCCTTGGTGCTCTCTGAGTTTGGTTGTTTTCTTGCAGATGTTTCATTGCCAAACTAGGTAACAGGATCAGTGCTAGAAGGGAGTAGAGTTTGTGAAAAGGAGGAGGAAGAGGAAGAAGAGCAGGAGGAGGACTGTAGGATCCTTGGTGCTCTCTAAACTTGGTTGTTTTCTTGCAGACATTTCATGACCCAACTAGGAAACATCATTAGTGCTAAAGGAGGGCAGTTTGTGGAGAGGAGGAGCAGGAGGACTGTGGGGTAACATCCTCGGTGCTTGAAGGTTGAAAAAGGAGCAGGCCTTTGATGACATGTTGGGGCCTGACAACTCAAATGTTTGACTCTCCCTCCAGAATGTCTTTAGGCCAGTCAAACAAGCAGGCTAGATGGAGCTGGACCAATGAAGCCCTTCCTTCTTGCAAACCCAATCATGTCGGTCTTTGATTGTCACATTTCCTAGAATGATAGCTGGGTCAGTGTGTGATGTGATTGGCAAAAGAAGAAACTTGTAGCAAAGTTATTACGGTGTAATAAGATCTGGAGAATAGATCTCATCACGCAGTCCATTAAGATTAATATTGTAAGAAATTAAGTCTTTGCACTCTCTGGTTTCTGCTTTAATTAAAAAAAATATTTTAAAATCTTGAGTTTTACAACCAAACCCAAGTCACCTTTCTACACTGTTAGACTTTGTGTGGCTCAACTAATCAAACCCACCTGGATCATAGAAAGACCAGTGCCCAACATTTTTCCCTTTTGCATTGATAAAAAATGCCATCTTGATATAAAGACATTTGCCAGATCGGCAGAGGTAAAATTTCTGCAGAAGTTAAGCCCAGTACCACCAGGAGTCCATAATTTTAAAGTTGGAACCTGAAAGTCAATAGCTCTGAACAGAACCTGAGATCAGTTTGCACTATACCTGGGGAGGGGAGGGAAGAGGAGAGGAGAGGGGAGGGGAGAAGAGAAGGAGAGGGGAGAAGAGAAGGAAAAGGAAGGAGAGGGGAGGAGAGAAGAGAAGGAGGGGAGAGGGGAGAAGATAAGGGGAGGAGAGAAGGGGAGGAGAGGGGAGAAGAGAAGGAAAGGGAAGGAGAGGGGAAGAGAGAAGAGAAGGAGGGGAGAGGGGAGAAGAGAAGGAGAGGGAAGGAGAGAAGAGAAGGAGAGGGGGGAAGAGAGGGAGAGGAAAAGGGAGAAGAGAAGGAGAGGGGAGGAGAGAAGGAGAGGGGTGGAGAGGGGAGGAGAGAAGGAAAGGGAAGGAGAGGGGAGAAGAGAAGGAGAGGGGAGAAGAGAAGGAAAGGGGAGAAGAGAAGGAGAGGGGAGAAGAGAAGGAGAGGAGAGGGGAGAAGAGAAGGAGAAGGGAGAAGAGAAGGAAAGGGAAGGAGAGGGGAGAAGAGAAGGAGAGGGGAGAAGAGAAGGAGAGGGGAGAAGAGAAGGAGAGGGGAGAAGAGAAGGAGAGGAGAGGGGAGAAGAGAAGGAGAAGGGAGAAGAGAAGGAAAGGGAAGGAGAGGGGAGGAGAGAAGAGAAGGAGAGGAGAGGGGAGAAGAGAAGGAGAGGGGAGAAGAGAAGGGGAGGGGAGGAGAAAAGAGAAGAGGAGGGGAGGAGAGGAGAGAAGGAGAGGGGAGGAGGGGAGAGAAGAAAAGATAAGGAGAGGGGAGGAGGAGGAGAGAAAAGGGGAGAAGGAGAGGGGAGGAGGGAAGAGAAGGAAAGATAACCCTCCAGTCAGAGCTGAAAAAGCTTCTTGGGTGAGAAGCGAAACGTCTTCAAAGAAAAACCGGAAAGTCCAGTTGCCTCTTGGGAAAAAAAAGCACCTTTGGGACAACCAGGATCTTGGATGACTGAGAATCTCCATGGGGGCGTCTGACTGTTTTTCACAGTTACAACCTTTGCATCATCCCCAAAATTATGTGATCAGAATTCAGATTCTTGGCAACTGGTTCACATTTGTGGTGGCCGCAATGTCCCTGCGTGTGTGTCTGTGTGTGTGTGCGTGTGTGTGTGTGTCTGTGTGTGTCTGTGTGTGTCTGTGTGTGTGTGTGAGAGAGAGAGGGGGGAGAGATATGCGATCCCCTTTTGGGAGCTTCTGACAAGCAAAATCCACAGAGAAGGCAGGTTCACTTAGCAACCAGGTTAACTACCTTATCAACTGCAGGGATTCGCCTAATAACTGTGGCAAGAAAGGTCATAAAATGGGGCAAAGCTTACAAACCAATGTCTCACTTAACAACAGACATTTGTGGCTCCATTGTGGTTGAAATTTGAAGGCTATATGCCCTCAAGACCCCACAGATTCCACTTTTAGGAGCGATATGAGCTATGATGGCGCAGTGATTAGAGTGTAGTACTGCAGGCTACTTCTGCTGACTGCCGGCTGCCTGCAATTTGGCAGTTCAAATCCCACCAGGCTCAAGGTTGACTCAGCCTTCCCTCCTTCCGAGGTGGGTCATTGTTGGGGGCAGCAGGCTGACTCTGTAAACCGCTTAGAGGGGGCTGAAAGTGGTACATAAGTCTATTGCTATTGTTCTTCCTTTTTCCTGTTCCCTGTTCCCTTTTTCCTTCCTTCCTTCCTTCCTTCCTTCCTTCCTTCCTTCCTTCCTTCCTTCCTTCTTTCCTTCCATCCATCCATGGTGCACAGTGGTTAGAATGAGTATTGCAGGCAAACTCTGTCAATTATCAACAGTTCAATTCTGATCGGCTCAAGGCTGACTGAGCCTTCCACCCTTCTGAAGTGAGTAAAATGAGGACCCAGATTGTTGGGGGCTAAGAGGCTGACTCTGTAAACCACTTAGAAAGGGCTGTCAAGCTCTGTAAAGTGGTATATAAGTCTAAGGGCTGTTGCTATATCATCCTCTTCACCAAGGCTTTTTCTGACTGACGAGTCAATGGTTGATTTGACTGAAAGGCGTCCTCATTTTCCAAGGATACAGCATTTCATTTTCCGGGAAGCATGAACTGAGCAAAACGGTCAAAGCTGAAACCACCCATAGTAAAGCGATTACTTTAGAAAAGTGAACTTTAGGAGCTCTGAATGTTCCCTGCTAATCTCTGCTTCAAGTAACATAAATGCAGACTGTACATCTGGACATCACCAGATGGACAATGTCAAAATCAAATCAACTACATCATAAGAACAGGAGATTGGAAAGAGCAACGCCGTCAGCCAGAATGCTTTCAGATACAGATTGCAAAACAGATCATGAATCCTGATGTTAATATACCATCTATAATTAGAAATTTAAAACAGAATAGATATGCCAGCAAAACTTCATCTAGATATCCAGTCGGAATAGAAGATCAAAGGCAGGAGTGGAATCAGTACAGATAACATGTAAAAAAGAACTGGAGAAGCTGGAAGAGGTATAAGAAACAATGCGAGAGCCATAACAGAAAAAGTTATCAATATTTCAAAGAGGAAAAGATGCAGCGGCCACTTGAACAAGTTAGTGTGATAGAGAAAGCATAAAAGCCTTAAAAGGTAAAGGTAAATGTGCTGGTCATTCCTGACTCTAGGGGGCAGTGCACATCTCAGTTTCAAAGCTGAAGAGCCAGCGCTGTCTGAAGACATCTCCGGGGTCATGTGGCCGGCAGGACTAAACACCAAAGGAGCATGGAACGCTATTCCCTTCCCACCAAAGGTGGTTCCTATTTTTCTGTGCATGTGCAGAGCTGAAAAACAAGTTGGCAGCCTATGGCACCATCCGGGGAACCAGTTCGGGGGCGTGGCAGGCCTGGGTCGCTGGCGGTTCCAGCAACCCAGGCCACCAAACCACTACCGGTTCAGCTGAACTGGTCTGAACCAGTAGGAATCCACCACTGGAAGAAGGGATAGGAAAGGGGAAAGGGAAAGAGGAAGGACAAAGAAAAAGATGGGAAGATGGAAAGAGAGCAAGGAAGGAAAAATAAGGAAAGAGGGCAAGGAAGAAGAAAGGAGAAGGAAGAGGGAAGGAAAAAGAAAGAAAGGGAGGGAGGGAGGGAGGGAGGACGGGAGGGCAATAGCAATAGCACTTATACATAGTGCTTTTATAGTCCTCCATAAGCGGTTTACAGACTAAGCCTGTTGCCCCCAACAGCCTGGGTCCTCATTTTACCCACCTTGGAAGGATGGAAGGCTGAGTCAACCTTGAGCTGGTCAAGATTGAACTATTGGCAGTGGGCAGAGTCTGCCTGCAATACTGCATTCTAACCATTGGAGGGGGAAAGGAAGGAAGGAAGGAAGGAAGGAGGGAAGGAAGGAAGGAAGGAGATTATAATGAGAGTGAGCACTTAGCCACCATAGGTGCCCCCAAGATGAGTGAAATCGAGCTGACCATGCCCACCTAAATCCGCCCACTCAGCCCTCCGAGGCCAAACACAACCCTGAAGCGGCGCTCAACAAAATTAAGTTTGACACCCCTGGTTCAGCGTGTAAATGACATTTGCAGAGAGAAAAATTTGCTGAGGAGTAGACCCTGCTAAAAAGGGAGATTTGGCAAAAACCAGCTATTAAACAGGGAAGCGCCAAGTGCAGATGGAATGGAATTGAATTGTTGGACGTTGCAGGAGACCAACCTGTCCAAGAGCTTACGGCTCTGTGTCAACAAACAGGGAGCAAGACTTGGTGAGCAAGAGAGAGGAAAAGGGGGATGAGCGAAGGATGGGAAGATGGCACCAATTGTTCACATAAGCAAAGTTTTATTTAAAAGCTTGAAAAGTAAAATAGAATCGTGTTTGGAGAGATAAATGCTAAATTAATAGGCAGGTTTCTGAAAAGGCAAAGGGGAATTAAGATGAGTAAAGTAATGTGAGATAGATAAGAGAGGGAGAGCAAGAGAATATCAGGCCATTAACTTTGCTTTATTGATTATAGCAAGGCTTTTAATTATTTAGATCATGCTAGAGAGTGGAACATATTAAGATTAATTGCTGTACTAGAACAATGGTTAGTTTTCTGAGAAACTTCTCAATGAACAAGATGCTACTATAACAACTGAATTTGGAATAAACAGCATTTTCCGTAATAGGAAATGGTTTGAAATAAGAATACATACTGTTCCCATATCAATGTAATTTATGTAATGACACATATTATAATTGCCGGATTGGAAAAGTGGCAGCTGGACATAAAATAGGGGGTCAAAATATTAACAATTGGAGAGATATAGTCTGAGAAAGGACAAGCTGAAATAGCTATTTCTGAAAATAAAAAATGGAAAATGAACGTGCTGCAGTTTAATACTTAACTTGGACCAGGTTAGTAAACGTAACAATTGGTAGCCAAAAAGACAAGATGGTTTAGATAATTTTATTTTCTCGGGCCCCACAATAGATGAATCATGAACTGGTGAAGTAAAGAGAAGATTTATCACAGGAAGGGAAGAAACAACAAACCTAACCAAGACAGAGAAGGAAAGAGATAATTTGATGACAACAAAGATTGGAATAGTTTTCCAAGTAGAGATGCTAAAAAGTGAAAGACAAAGATAGAATGGTGGATTACAGATTGGATTTCAAATTAGGGATTTGGAGAAGGTACTAAAATAGCTACTGGGGATGGCCAGAAGGGTCAGTAAATCAGTATGGAATCTAGAGATTCTCCATCATCCAGGTCATGGTTGTCCCAAAGGTGCTTTTTCAGGAGGCAACTGGACTTTGTTAATTTTTCTTTTGAAGAGGTTTCACTTCTCATCCAAGAAGCTTCTTCAGCTCTGACTGGATGGTGGGGAATGGAAGAATTTATCTTTCTTGCAGACAGCTGGTCATTTGCATCCTTTTAGAGGGTCCTTGAGGCCACATGGAGGTTTATCTGTGCCCTCAGGATCACCTGAGTGGCGCTCCTGGTTTTTGTAGTCTGCAATTTTTCCTCTAGAAATTCATTCCTACTCCCACACTATTCAAAAGGTGTCCATCCCAAATTGTACAGCTAAAAGACTGTAGAGATTCTCAGTCATCCAGGTCATGATTGTTCCAAAGGTGTTTTTTCAGGTGCTTTTCTTGGTTTTCTCTGAAGACATTTGCTTCTCATCCAAGAGGCTTCCTCAGCTCTGATGGGATCTTTGTTTTCTTGTTTTTTCTTTGAAGAGAGAAATGTCTTCAAAGAAAAAACAAGAAAGTCCAGTTGCCTCCTGAAAAAGGGCCTTTGGGACAATCAGTATGGACCCGATACAACATGATTGATCCCTTGAGGTGATGATCTTGGCAAATGGAGGAAGTAGATGATGGGCAATAGAAAACGAGTGTGCTTGGCAGGGTTGAACAAAGTTGGAGGCAGGAAAGAAAATGTGGATGGATAATCTCAAGTAAGTGCAATGGGCAAAAGAAATAACTGTTGAGGAACAGGAGGAAGAGCTGCAACCAAGACATGGTCAGATTAAAAAAAAACTGGCTCTGGATCAGCATTGTCATTTCAGAATAAATGTCCCTTCTGCAAGAATGAATGACTCAACTGAATCTGTGTATTAACTATTTGGTGGCCAAAGCATTGTGCATCTTGCAGACTGTTGGAAGAAATGTCCATCTGGTTCAGCTCCAAGTGGGAAGAAACATGGAGGCTGATTGGAAAGATGGTTTATTGGGGGACAGGACCACATGGGTTTGAGGGCCTGGGCAGCTGTCCACATGGAGTGGAGAGTGAGAGCTATTTATACCCTCTCTTGGGCCTTGCCCTTGAGCTTCCTGTTCCTGTGCAAGAAATGTATTCTATTGGTTGTCAGATTCCCAGGGGGCTATGCAGGGGTCATAGCTGAGGTTGTCTGAGATAAGTTTGGTTGAACCTTGCTGGGTGATGCAATGTCCTTAGGAAATGTTGAAATGCAGTGAGCCCTGCTGCTAAATGGGTAGAGGGCTAATACTATTATGTCCTGAGGGTCATTCCCATCACCCTGAACCTGAAGATCTAATTGTCTTGCAGATAGGCTGGCCCAGTCCTGCTCAATGGGCACCAAATATCTGCTCGGGGCAGAGAGCTGCAAGGAGCTACTCTTTGTCTTCAAAAACATGTTTCTTCTTTTCTCATCCAGGGAAATATAATATTCTGCCCTTTTAATATTTCCTAGAATATTTCATTCTTCTAGGAGAATGAAGAGAAGGACCAGGGGAGACATGATAGCAGTATTCCAATATTTGGGGGGCTGCCACAGAGAGGAGGGGGTCAAGCTGTTTTCCAAGGCACCTGAAGGCTGGACAAGGAATAATGGATGGAAACTGAGCAAGGAGAGATTCAACCTGGAAATTAGGAGGAATTTTCTGACAGCGAGAACAATCAACCCATGAAACAGAAGTTGCCTTCAGAAGTTGTGGGAACTTCATCACTGGAGCCTTCAAAAAGAGACTGGACTGCCATCTTTCAGAAATGGTGTAAGGTCTCGTGCTTGGATGGGGGGTTGGACTAGATGACCTACAAGGTCCCTTCTAACTCTGTTATTCTATATTGAATGGAACAACTTGCCTTCAGAAGTTGTGGAAGCTTCATCACTGGAAGCTTTCAAGAAGAGACTTGATTGCCATTTGTCAGAAATGGTGTAGGGTCTGTTTGGGTGGGGGGTTGGACTAGATGTACCTACAAGGTCCCTTCCAATTGTCAATCTGTGAGAGGGGAGGATGCTAACTTTCTACCTGACAATTCTGCTTCCTGGTTCTTGCACCAACTCCAGCACAAAGCCAACCCCAACAAGGGGATGGAGAGACAGGATGTTCTTTCATCTCTTCTTCTTCTTTCCTCCGGTTTTGACCACCAAAGCTTTTTTTCCCCTTTAAGTGGTCAAATTCTGGACAGATGTTTTAAAAATCTGTCCAGATGGAGATTTAAGGATACAAAAAGAGGATAGAACATATGGCAACCTGATTTTAATTGTTCCTATCAGAGTTTAACTGCTTGTTTTAAATGGTTGGCCACTTTGAGTGATCCTGGTACAGGAAAGTTGGAGCCCTTGCCATCTGACCTCAATACAAGCCAAGGGGGGAGGGGCTGGTAGCATTTGGTGGTAGTGGCCTCACACCCTTCTGCAACAGTCTTAGTGTCACTAGTAAAGGCAGAAACGTTTGAGATTCTAACTCAGAGCAAAAGAGCTCAATAAAGGGATATAAAATGAAGCACGCTTGGAGAAACGGAAGAAGGAATAAGAGTTCTTTTTGCTGATCACTAGAACTCGGCAGAGCCAATAAAAGTATTTGGGACGTGACTGAGGATTGGCAGGAAAAACAGTTTAGCACGTAACTAAGCAGTGGAATTGTAATAGCAGTAGTACTTAGACTTAAATACTGCTTCACGCCTCTCTTTTACAGAGTTTCACCTCTCTTTTATGGTTACAGAGTCAGCCTCTTGCCCCCAACAATCTGGGTCTTCATTTTACCGACCTCGGAAGGAGGGAAGGCTCAGTCAACCTTGAGCTGGTCAAGATCGAGCTGTTGGCAGTGGGTGAAGTTAGCCTGCAAAACTGCATTCTAACATTGTGCACCAAGGAAGGAAGGAAGGAAGGAAGGAGGGAGGGAGGGAGGGAGGGAGGGAGGGCAATAGCAATAGCAATAGCAATAGCAATAGCACTTAGACTTATATACTACTCCACAGTGCTTTCCAGTCCTCTCCAAGTGGTATGTATAGTCAGCCTCTTGCCCCCAACAATCTGAGTCCTCATTTTATTGCTCTCAGAAGGATGGAAGGCTGAGTTAACTTTGATCTAGTCAAGACTGAACTGCTAGAGTGAGCAATGAGTTATCCTGCAGTGCTGCATTCAAACCACTGTCCATCATTAAAGGAAGGAAGGGAGGGAGGGAGGGAGGGAGGGAGGGAGGGAGGGAGGGAGAGCAAGAGCAATACCCCTTAGACTTATATACAGCTTCAGAGTGCATTACAGACCTCTCCAAGTGGTTTACAGAATCAGCATCTTGCCCCCAACAATCTGTGTCCTCAAAAAATCAGTCCCGTTGCCTTTTTCAAAATAAAAACCACTTTGGATTCAACTGTGACCTGCATAACTGAGAATCTTCATAGGCGTCAATTGCAGAGGAACTGCAGGATTTTCATCTCCCTCTGGTCAGCCACCCTGAGGTATCTCACTTGGCCTCTGTGTGCAAAATACAAAGTGGACTCCAATGGAACTTGACCTCATATATCAGGATTACAGCTCGTGGGAGGGTCTTCCCCTTCCTATACTATAGAGCTGAATTCACCCAAAATGAGCTAAAGGCTGAGCTAAAGTAGGATTTAGCTGTGATCCAGCATGTTCCGGAAATTCAGCCTTTGACTTTGTCTGGAAGAGCACTGATCTCATCAACTTGAAGGCTGCGAGACACTTTGATGGGATGTCATCCCCAAAATAGGACAGGGTCTGCTTTGAGCAGATGCTCCTGGAGTTGAAGCGGGGAAACTGGGGACTTAAGCATCTGCAAGGATTAAAGCATCCAGTTCATACGTGGGTTGCTCCCGGTTCGACCCGGTAGTGGTGATTTGGCCTGGGTCGCAGAACTGGCAGCAACCCAGGCTGCCCACACCCCTGAACCAGTTCCCCGGACTCTTCTGCTGTTGCTGGAATGTTTCTGCAGATGCACAGAACAATTGACAGTCAACTGTGCATGCGCGAACAATACGCAGCGTGCATGCTAGCTCGCTCCGTTTCATCCTCCTCCTCAGACTCAGGCTCCAATGGGACCATGACAGCTGTATTGAGGGTGGATTTTTGTGATGTGTTGTTGCCTAACTGCTATTTTATTTTATTGATGGTTTAGCTCAAGGGTGTCAAACTCAAGGCCTGGGGCCAGATCTGGCCTGCGGGGTACTTAGATCTGACCCATGGGGCTGCTCTGGAAACAGTGAAGGACCAGCCCACGGTGCTTCTGCCAGCAAAAACAGGCTCCCGTGCTCCGTTTTCAGCTGCCACAGCCTCCTGCAAACCTCTGCCAATGAAAACGGAGCTTGGGATGCAGGAGACTATGACAGCTGAAAATGGAGCTCGGGAGCCTGTTTTCAGTGGCAGAGCTCTCGGGCCACCACCGGCATCCCCAACAGGAGTGACATCGAGCTGGCCATGCCCCCCAGGTCAAACACAATCCTGATGTGGCCCTCAATGAAATAGAGCTTGACACCCCTGGTTTAGCTTTTTGTTTTTAACCATTAGCTGCCCAGAGTTCTACAACTGAGATAAGCAGGCATACAGATTTAACAAATAAATAAACACACCCCGGGAAACTCGCTTTGGTTAGGAAAGTGTTGCTAAATTACAACAACTTGAAGACCTCCAGCCAGGGGATTCTGGGAATTGGAGTCCATCTATCTTAAGGCTGCTGAGGCTGAGAAATGTTGCTCTACAGGCCCCTCTTGACTTCTCATGGGAAGGACTTCTCTGGTTTGTGAAGGGGGCAACAAACAGGCCCAGTGATGCCAGCACAGCATCTTTCCCTGACAGACTGTTCTGGTGTGCCTGAGAGCCCTTGCCCAATTCAGAAATGAATCTCTGCTGTTCAGCCTGGCACATCCCTGCCACGAAGAGCCCAGCAGCCGTCTGCATTGTGCAAATGGAGCTGAGCAGAAGCTGTTTAATGGCACCTTCCAGGGGAGCAGAGTAAGGAATAAATTACCTTAGTGCCAGTTTTATTTTCATCGGCTAACTGGGTCCAGAGTGAATTATGCCCAGGCAAATATCTTTCAAAACCCATAAAATTGCAGGGATATAACCTTTGTGTTGGAGGCTAATTGAACCATTATTAATGGAGACAGAGTTTTCTGATAACAGCAGTGTCTACCGTTCCATGCCCCGTTGATAGACTAGGGCCGTAATGGTGAACCTTTGGCATGCAGGTGGCATGCAGAGCCCTCTCCGCTGGCATATCAGCTGTCACCCCAGCCCAGCTCCACTGTGTATGCATGCGCCTCCTCCCTCTAGCCAGCTGGTCTTTGGGTCTCTGCCACAAATGCATGGGGGCAGGGCCTTCCCCGATCTCTGCAGTTTCCTCCCTCCCAGTGCACCCTACCTTTCTCCTGCATTTCTGCTGCCCGCGCCTTCCCCGATCTCTGCAGGTTTCACCCTCCACAGGTGCCTCCCCATGGCAGGAATGGAGGAGAAAGCTAGGGCGCATTGGGGGGGAAAACTGCAAAGATCAGGGAAGGCATGGGTGGCAGGAATGCATGGGGGCGCATGGGCAGGGAACTTGTGTGCTTGCAGTGAGCAGGATTGCATGCGTGGGCCGTCACATTTTGGGGATTGGGGCATATGTGTATGCATTTGCGTCCATGCACTTTGGGCACTCGGCACCAAAAAGGTTAAGGTCACTGGACTAGGGTAACCTGTCCAGGCAAAGGGAAGCAGTGAGCGGTCGGAGGCCAGAAGAGGATAGAAACCACTTTTCTGAAGAAAGGGCCAACTCACTGCAGCCAACTTACTGTGGTCCACTCACCATGGCCAATTTGCCACAGTCAACTTGCCACCCGCTGCAGAATAACTGGGGACAACTCACTGCAGGACAATTCAACATTTCGATTTAACTATTCAAAATAATTGTCTCTCCTTTGGCATCCTGTCTTTCATGATTCAAAGCCACTATTTCTTTGATTTTAATGTAACTCTTGACCTGCAGTGTGATGCCTTGTGGCAGTTTGGCCACGGTGAGATGGTCATCACAAGTTCTCTATGGTGAATTGGCCTTGGTGAGCTCTCATAAACCCACTTTTCTGCCCTGGAGTCCAGGCAATAGGCAATAGCACTAGATTTATAAACCACTTCACAGTGCTTTACAGCCGTCTCTTAGCAGTTTACAGAGTCAGCCTTCCAGTGATGAAGCTCCCACAACTTCCAAAGGCAACTTCTGTTCTACTGGTTGGTTGTTCTCACTGTCAGAAAATTCTTCCTTATTTCCTGGTTGAATCTCTCCTTGTTCAGTTTCCATCCATTGTTCCTTGTCTGGCCTTTGGGTGTCTTGGAAAATAGCTCGGCCCCTTCCTCTCTGGCAGCCCCTCAAATATTCAAATTATTGTCATTCAGACCGTGTCTGCGGGAAACAAACAGGATCCTATTTCCACAAACAGCATTCCTATTTCCACTGAGGGACAGCCTCCTGTAGAGTGTGGGTCGCTGTGAATCTTTGCTCTAGCCACATTCCAGGATATCCAATTCAGGCCACCACTTTCAAGTGGTGGGAAGGTTGTTGAGAAGGTGGTGGCCTTTCAACTCCGACGGTCCTTGGATGAAGCTGACTATCTCGATCCCTTCCAGTCGGGTTTCAGACCTGGTTACTCCAACAAAACTGCTTTGGTCGCGCTGACTGATGATTTCTGACGGGCCCGGGATAGAGGATTATCTGGATTCCTTTCAGTCTGGATTCAGGCCTGGCTACAGCATGGAAATTGCTTTGGTCACGCTGATCGATGATCTCTGGAGAGCCAGGGATAGGGGCCATGCCTCTATCCTAGTGCTCCTTGACCTCTCAGCGGCCTTCGATACCATCGACCATGGTATCCTTCTGCGAAGACTGGGGGAGGTGGGAGTGGGAGCACCGTTTTACGGTGGTTCTCCTCTTACCTCTCTGACAAGTCGCAGTCGGTGTTGGTTGGTGGGCAGAGGTCGACCCCGAGGCCCCCCAAATATGGTTCGATCCTGTCCCCCCTCCTATTTAACATCTACATGAAGCCACTGGGTGAGATCATTCGCTGGCACGGGATCAAGTACCACCAATACGCAGATGATACTCAACTGTATCTGTCCGCCCCGTGCCAACTCAGCGAAGCAGTGGAAGTGATGTGCCAGTGTCTGGAGGCTGTTAGGGTCTGGATGGGAGTGAACAAGTTGGCACTCAATCCAGACAAGACCGAGTGGCTTTTGATGTTTCCTCCCAAGGATAACCCGGATTTTCCATCTATTAGCCTGGGGGTGTGTGTGAAAGTTTACACCCCTCAGAGACGGCTCGCAACTTGGGTGTTCTCTTGGATCCGCAGCTGACGTTAGAACATCATCTGTCGGCTGTGACCACGGGGGCCTTTGCCCAGGTTCACCTGGTGCATCAGTTGCGACCCTATCTGGACCAGGAGGCACTTCAAATGGTCACCCATGCCCTCATCACCTCAAGGCTTGACTACTGCAACACACTCTTCATTGGGCTGCCCTTGAAGAGTGTTCGGAGATTGCAGGGGTACCTCGGTACACCCGTGTTACACCTATCCTCCGCGAGCTGCACTGGCTCCCTATTAGTCTCCGGACGTGCTACAAAGTGCTGGTGATTACCTTTAAAGCCCTACATGGCATTGGACCTGGATATCTGAGAGACCGTCTCCTGCTACATACCTCCCAACGTCCGATAAAAACTCACAGGTTAGGCCTCCTCCAGGTGCCGTCTGCCAGACAATGCCGGCTGGCGACCACTTGGGGGAGAGCCTTTTCTGTTGCTGCTCCAGCTCTGTGGAACGAGTTACCAACAGAGATCTGGACCCTCCCCACCCTTGCAGCTTTCCAAAAAGCCACCAAAACCTGGCTGTTCCGGCAGGCCTGGGGTTGCTGACTCAAACCAGGTCAACCCCCAATTAATCTGGATGTATGTTGTGTTTTTAAAATGTTTGTATTGTTTTATGTTCTTCCCCTGTATGTTATTTTATTTTATTCATACTTGTAAGCCGCCCTGAGTCCCCCCCCCCCCCCCGGGATTGGGTGGCATATAAACCCATTAAATTGACAATTGACAATTGACAAGCAAGGCTCACTTTTGCAGTGGTGGGTTCCTAACCAGGTTATTACCAATTCACTGAGAGAGAGCGTTTTGCATTTACACAAAAAATTTGCATGCACGCTGCTTGCTTCTCTCTCATGCCGGCCTGCCATGCATTGCTGTGCATGCACAGTTGACTGAAAACTATTCTGTGCATGCGCAGAAGATGCTGGCAATGGGAGAAGAGACTGGGAAACTGGTTTGGGGGCATGGCAAGCCTGGGCCGCTGCCGGTTCCAATGACCCAGGCCGGAAAACCACTACTGGTTCAGCCAAACCTGTCTGAACCAGTCCGAACCAGAAGGAATCTACCTCTGCACCTTTATCTGTTGAAGCCACCAAACAAAGGGAGACATGGATGGAGCCACAAATTCTGAATTCTTTCTCTATCTCATTGAGAAGTTCCATTTCTTCCACATTGCTATTTTGGAAAAACTATAAAGTTGAGTTCCTTTTTTTATTTTTATTTTTTTTATTTTTTTATTTTTTTTTCTTTGTAAAATATTTTTTATTCAATTTTCAATTTTCACATTCCATTTGCAATCATTTATACACAGGGTATTTACTATAAGAAAAGAAGAAAAAAAAAAGAAAAAAGGAATAAAACAATCAGATAAAAAGGAAACACAACTCATCATTCACAACCCCACCTAACCCTTGCATCCTCCATACACCCCATCTACCCCCTCCAACTTTCCTTTCTCCCTCTAACACTCCCCTCCTACTTCCCTTTCCCCTCAAACCTTCCTTCTCCCCTTACTCCCCAGACACCCTCCTTACATTCCCCTTACTCCTTACATTCCCCTTACTCCTTCCTTACTCCTCCCTCTTCCTTCCCTCTACCTCCCTCCTTGGTGTATGCCTTTATTCGAGTGTTGTTTGATCTAATAAATGTAAAATGAACCAAGGAAAAAAAAAAGATAATAATAATAATAATAATAAAAAAAGGAACCACCGTATATAAATACATTCTAGTTCTTATTAAGATTATGTTAACCCCCCCCCACCCCACCCCCCACAATCCCCATCCCTAATCTTCCCGGCTTCCCAGGGCCCACACCTGGCACTACCTTCTATCTAAAATATCTTGTATACATATGGATTAAAAAATAAAAGTAATATATAAAAAAGAAAAAGAGAAAAAAAAAAAAAGAAACCACTCTTTGTGTTGATCTCAGCCCCCCATCTTTATCTATGCTTAAATAGTATAAATCATTCTATCTATATTTTATTCTCGTCTCTTACTTCTTTGCTATTTACCCCGATCTTCTGTAGACTCTCCCGTTCCCTTCCTAAACCTCATGATCCCTTCCAATAGGATTTAAGCAGCATAGTTCCTGCCATATATTCAAATATAACTTTACAGACAAGTAATCAAACTTTCCCTTCTAGTAAAATTTAAACAACGTAAATGATCTTTCTTTACCCCTTTTTCAAACCGTAATTCAAAATAATCTAACCAGATTTCCCCTTCTTAGTAAAGTTAAGCAGCATAGATCAGATATTACTTTACACAGGAATCAATTTCTATCTTAAGATAATTCCAACCGACTTCCCCTTCTAGTAGAATTTAAATAACTTAGTTCATTCCACATGCATTTTACCCTCATCCCCCACTTGTCTGATATTTACCACTATCAAATTTATACTAACATTTGTTTAAAATATAGCTCAGAGCGATTTGTAGCATGAATCATTCCACATATTCCAGTAATACTTTCAACAAGAGTCAGTTAACCTTCTATTTTAAGGTAGTCCCTTCTAACAAAGTTTAAACAACATAAATCATTCCGCATTCTTTTTACAATTATCTTAAGATAATCCCAAGCAGCTTCCTGTTCTAATAAGCTTTAAACAACGTAAATTTTGCCCTCTTCCCTTGCTTGTCTGGTATTTACCACAAATAACGTAATTCATTCCACATGCATTTTACCCTCATCTCTTGCTTGTCTAATATTTACCACTATCAAATTTATACTAGCGTTTATTTAAAAAGTAACTCAGAACTATAACAACCAACTTTCCCTTCAAATAAAAGTTAAATAGCATGGATCATTTTCAAATAATACTTTCAGCAAGAGTCAGTTAACCTTCTATTTTAAAATAGTCCCATCTAACAAAGTTTAAACAACATAAATCATTCCGCATTCTTTTAACCACTATCAAATTTATGCTAACGTTACTTTAGAATCTAGCTCAAAGTAGTTTCGTCCAGCTTTCCCTTCTGATAAAAATTAGTCCACTTTTTCTACCGGAGAGAGGTCTCAAACCCCCATTCAGTCCTCAACTTTAGGAAGTCTTTTGAAGTGTCTAAATTCTCGATCTGCGTTCTTCTGTTTCTCCGAGGGAGGAGGGGCTGCCCCCTCCATCTTGCAGCCGCATGGCCAGCCGTTTGCTTTCTCCTTCCGCTTGTCTCTCCTCTCCTCCAAGCGCGTCAGGAAGTCCCGCCTTCAGAATCCTACAATAGAAATCTTGAGCCTCCGAAACAGAGTTAAGACGAAATCTTTGATTCTCAAATGTAACCGTGATGCCGGCAGGGGCCTCCCATCTGTATCGAATCTGTTGACTCCTAAGCTCTTTAGTTAAAAAGGCGTAGTCCCTTCTTGCTCTCAACATCTGGAAAGGAATATCTTTGAAGACAATCAGGTCCTGGTCATCAATTCGGAGCCTGTTATTATGAAAATTTTGCACAATCGCGTTTCTAGATTCTTTTGTAGAGAAATGTATAATTATGTCCCTCGGGAGCTGTTGCTGTTCCGCTATCAATGAGTTCTGGCGATAGATTTTCCGAATCTGCCAATCAAAGTTAAGTCCCGGGCTTCCCAGCGCATGGCTGAAGGCTTCAGCAAAGGTCTGTTTTAAATTCTCTTGCTTCTTTTCACGGAATCCTCTGACTCTAATTGCAAATGCCTTCCTATTAAAATTTAGTATCATAAGCTGTTCTTCGTTATTTCTAATTTTTTCTTGTAAAATTTGAATATTGGTAGTCAAATTAAAATTAGCCTTCTCCAGACTTTCCAATTTGTTTTCTATTTCAGCAGAGTAATCTGACAGGGCAGACACAGCTGCAAAAGTATTCGCCTTCATTTGATTAACTTTAGATTGTAAATCATCAAATAATTCCAATACAAATTCCCTGATTTCTTTCTTAAAAGCGTTAAGCATTTTAAGGAGATATTCCTGTGTTAAAAGTTCCCCAGCAGAAGACATAGGAGACAAAGGCTGTGTTTCCAATGAAAATTCTTTAAATTCTTTTGTAACAAGACGCTTCTTTGATTTGGGTGGCATAATAAATAAGCAAGTAAGCAGAGCTTCGCTCCCCTCTATTTCCAAAGAAGAAAGATTTATTTTCTTAAGGAGTAGTCTGCAGGAAGATAACACCGGCTAAGTATATCAATCATCCACGGAGAGAAATCGCCATTTTGAGGTCTAATTAGACAAAGAAGTCTCTAAGACGAATGGTGCTGGTATTTACGATAGTACTGAAAACATAAATCTCACAGGGGTGGGACCCGCCCGTATCAATTCTAGCTTGAAAAAACTTTATCTTGTCCTGGGGGGGGCTAGCCTGTCTGGGGCTGCCAAAAAAAAAAAAAAGGCAGCTGAGAAGAAATGGCTGGAGATAAGAGCTCCGCTTCGGCCGGAACTAATCTCTTTCCACAGCCAAAAAAGAAAAAAGGCTGTGGTTTACGATTAGATCCTGACCTACGGGGCTATCCTCCCTGCCCCTTTCTTAGCCAAAAAGGGGTGCTATCTATGATCTTATTTAGATATACAGACCAGATCTCTGAGGAGCTCGGTGGAGCCCTCCTCGGCAACAGGCCACGCCCCCCGGAAGTCCCGAGTTCCTTTTTTTATTATTGATTATATGGGGGGTGAAAGTGCCCATGTGCAAGGAATATGTCTGCCGAGCTCACTGCTCCGGCTCTGCTCAAGAAAAAACAGCTGAGGAAGAAGTGAAACTGAGCTCAGAAATTGAGCCAAGGAGAGGCTAAGGCACGAGAAATTTATGAGGGTCCTGGTGCCGGCAGTGAATAGGAGAGATATCCCTCTCCAAGGCTGCCGTTCGTGATAGACGCTGACGCTGCTTGGAAGACACTGTGGCCCAGCTGTTCCGGGAGAGCCTCGAGCCTTGCCGATGCCGCTTTGTGAACGCCGCGTCTCAGCTGTTTGGAAGACGCCGCGGCCCAGCTGTTCTGCTCTGGGGGAGCCCTGACTCTGCTGTGGCTGCCCCGGGGAGCCTGATCCTGCTGTGATTGCCGCGTTGCTGTCCTGACCTTCCGCAGCTGCTGTTTTGTTGTTTGGCTGACACGACCATCATTGTCCTGCTGGCTGGCTTGCTGGCCCGCTGGTTCGCCGAGGCGGCTGGGAGAATGCTGTGGTCTCAGCTGTTCAGAGGCCCATCTTGGGGGAGCCCCGACCTGTTACTGCTGCCCGACCGCTACAACCGCTGTTGTGCTGTTGCTGGGTTAGGGCTAGGGTCAGGGTTAGGGTAAGGGTTAGGGTTAGGGCCAAGGTTAGGGTTAGGGTTAGAGTCAGGGTTAGGGTTAGAGTTAGGGTTAGGCTTAAGTTTAGTGCTAGGGGCAGGGTTAGGGTTAGGGTCAGGGTCAGGGTCAGGGTCAGGGTTAGGTTAGGGTTAGGGTTAGGGTTAGGGTTAGGGTGGGGGTTGGGGTTGCTAGCCCGATGGCCCGCTGGCTTGCTGATGCCGCTTTGAAGACGCCACGGTTCAGCTGTTGAGAGGGGTGCCTCCCCTTCCACCCCCCCTTCCATCATGGACGCAGTCCTTTCAGTTTAGATTCGGCTGCCGGGGGGTTATGCTCTGACTGCTGCAATCCCTGCCATGACCACCTTCTCGGCTCTCACTGTTGTAGCCATTGCCACCTATGGCCATTTTGCTTTCCGACCACCCTTACGCCTGCCCACCATCTTGGAGTGAGCTGGGACTCCTGAATTCATCTCCGGCCTTGCTGAGATTCCCGTATATCATCCTGCATATTATTCTGCGCCTCAATCTTTGCAGAAAGAGAAAGCAGGGGATGAAGAGGACGTGGGCAGGGAGCTTGTTTTCGTACCTCCTTCCAACTGACATTGTCTCTTCGACCGTTTCAGACTTTTGGACCTTGCCCTCCCTGCTGGACTTCGCAGAGGAGAAGACTAGGAACATTAGACTTCCTCTTCCGTATTAGTACAAACCTTGTACAAACTTTTTTGCACAGTTGCGCAATTTTTATCTTGTATGGGGAGTGCATGTGATATGCGTGTGATTGAATGAATGAGCCCACTTTTTATTAACCTGTTATTGTTGTACTCTGTGTTTTTAACTATTATGTGGGGACTGCTTGGGTGAATGTATGTGTATGTTTGAGAGGACTGGGGCTACAACCTGGTGCCTCCTTCACTGAGTGCTATTGCAGAAGTGTTAGGGGGCCCAGGCCCAATCCCAGTCCTAGAATGTCTGATTTAAATGGCCTGCCGGAGAGAGCAGCAGCTACAGGGGTGGAGGGAAATGGGGGCTACGGACACGGGGGTGGGCCGGAACATTATGGTCATGACGGGGAGGGGCAGGTACGGCGGGAACTTTAAGGCTAGCCATTACCGGGGAAGGAGGGTCCACTACATCACAGCGATCCCTCCTTCCGGCCCTATTAGTTCCACTCCAAGGCCAGATGGCAAGAGTTGTCAGGGCCCTGGTCTCAGGCTGTTGTTGCTAAATGCCAGGTCTGTGGTTCACAAGGCTCCCCTTGTCCAGGACCTAATATTAGACGAGGGGGCAGACCTGGCATGTATTACTGAAACCTGGAGGGAGGAGTCCTCCTCACTGAAATGTGCCCAGAAGGATTTTGGGTGCTGCATCAGCTGCGACCCCAAAAAAGGGGTGGGGGAGTGGCTATCATCATCCGAGGGTCTTTAGTTCCTCGTAGGATCCCTGCTCCGGAGCTTGTCGGGTAGGAGTCCTTGCTGGTGAAGTTGTACCTTAAGGGTCAAGTGGGCTTGTTGTTAACGTACCTTCCTCCCAACAGCGTTGCAACAGCCCTCCCCTCGCTCCTCGAGTCAGTAGCCGAGCTGGTGGTTGAGTTCCCCAGGCTTATGGTACTGGGGGATTTCAACCTGCCTTCACTCGGTGATCACTCTGATGGGGCACAGGAGTTCATGGCTTCCATGACAGCCATGGACTTGACCCAAGGAATTCAGGATCCGACCCACTCAGCGGGTCACACACTGGACCTTGTATTCCTCTCGGAGCAGTGGAGACGTGATCTAGATTTGAGGGGTATTAAGATCTTGCCCTTGTCATGGTCTGATCACTTCCTACTGAGGCTTGACTTTCGAAGACCAATCCCCCACTGTAGGGAGGAGGAACCGATTAGGTGGTTCCGCCCCAGGCGCCTGATGGACCCTATGGGATTTCAGACGGCACTTGGAGAAATACCTGATGCTCTCATCCACAGTCCGGTGGAGTCCTTGGTCGCTGCCTGGAATACAGCGGTGGCGGGGGCTCTAAACCGGATTGCGCCTTTATGGCCTCTCCGAGGCAGCAGATCCAGGAGGGCTCCTTGGTTTACCGAGGAACTCCGGGAGATGAAGCGCCAAAAGAGACGTCTAGAGCGCCGCTGGAGGGCCAGTAACTCTGAGTCAGACCGAGCACTGATGAGAGCTTATGTCAGAGCCTATCTCGTGGCAATACGGGCGGCGAAATGTGCGCATTTTGCCGCTCTTATTGCGTCCGCTGAATCATGCCCAGCTGCCTTGTTTAGAATAACCTGCTCCCTCTTGAAAGGGAGGGAAGCGGATGACCCTTTACAAGGTAGAGCTGAGGAATTTGTTCAGTTTTTAGCGGATAAAGTCGCTCGGATTCGGAGGGACCTGGACTCCAATTGCTCGGTGCCAGCCAAGGTACCGGGGGAAGGTCTTGAGCGGAGTTTATGGACTGAGTTTCAACTTGTCGCTCCTGAGGAAGTGGACAAGGCCATGGGAGCGGTGAGTGCCTTCACTTGTATACTGGACCCGTACCCCTCCTGGCTGGCCTTGATCAGCAGGGTGGTGACACGTGGCTGGATCCAGATGATAGTTAACACCTCTCTCTGGGAGGGGTCCTTCCCACTCCTCCTAAAGGAAGCGGTGGTGAGACCCCTCCTGAGGAAACGGTCTCTGGATCCAGCCATCTTGAGTAACTATCGTCCAGTCTCCAACCTCCCTTTTGTAGGGAAGGTTGTTGAGAAAGTGGTGGCCTTTCAACTCTGGCGGTCCTTGGATGAAACTGATTATCTGGATTCCTTTCAGTCTGGATTCAGGCCTGGCTACAGCATGGAAATTGCTTTGGTCACGCTGATCGATGATCTCTGGAGAGCCAGGGATAGGGGCCATGCCTCTATCCTAGTGCTCCTTGACCTCTCAGCGGCCTTTGATACCATCGACCATGGTATCCTTCTGTGACGGTTACAGGAGGTGGGAGTGGGAGGCCCCCTTTTTCAGTGGTTCTCCTCCTACCTCTCAGACAGGTCGCAGTCGGTGTTGGTCGGAGGGCAGAGATCGACCCCCAGGCCCCTCAAGTATGGGGTGCCGCAGGGTTCGGTCCTATCCCCCCTCCTATTTAACATCTACATGAAGCCACTGGGTGAGATCATATGACGGCATGGGATCAAATACCACCAATATGCAGACGATACACAGTTGTATCTGTCCACCGCGTGCCAACTCAGTGAAGCGGTTGAAGTGATGTGCCAGTGCTTGGAGACTGTCAGGGTCTGGATGGGAACGAACAAGCTTGCGCTCAATCCCGACAAGACCGAGTGGCTATTGATGCTCCCTCCCAGGGATGGTCAGCTATTCCATCTCTCAGCCTGGGGGGCGAAATTATATGCCCCTCAGAAAGGGTTTGCAATTTGGGAGTCCTCCTGGACCTGCAGCTGACTTTAGAACACCATTTGTCAGCTGTGACCAGGGGGGCCTTTACCCAGGTTCGCCTGGTGCACCAATTGCGACCCTATCTGGACCGGGATGCCCTTCGAATGGTCACTCATGCCCTCGTGACCTCAAGACTGGACTACTGTAATGCGCTCTACATGGGGCTGCCCTTGAAGAGTATTCGGAGACTTCAGCTTGTCCAGAATGCAGCCGCGCGAGCGATTGTGAGTGCACCTTGGTACACCCACGTTACACCTATCCTCCACGAGCTGCACTGGCTGCCCATTGGTCTCCGGACACGCTTCAAGGTGCTAGTCGTTACTT
This sequence comes from Thamnophis sirtalis, assembly GCF_051295495.1. Taxonomy (NCBI): domain Eukaryota; kingdom Metazoa; phylum Chordata; class Lepidosauria; order Squamata; family Natricidae; genus Thamnophis; species Thamnophis sirtalis. Next base: position 66,250,621 of record NW_028261382.1, read on the forward strand.
TTAAAGTCCTACATGGTATCGGACCTGGGTACTTGAGAGACCGCCTCCTACCAATTACCTCCCAAAGACATATTAGATCCCACAGACTAGGCCTCCTCCGAATTCCATCTGCCGGCCAGTGTCGACTGGCAACTCCCCGGGGGAGGGCCTTCTCTGTGGCTGCTCCGGCCCTCTGGAACGATCTCCCCGTTGATATCCGGACCCTCACCACCCTTCCAGCTTTCCACAAAACACTTAAGACCTGGCTGTTCTGGCAGGCCTGGGGCTGTTGAATTTTCCAGCCCCATCTGAGGTTATGACTGTTGTGGTTTTTAAATGTGTTTGTCTTTTTATTTTTATTCTGTATACCCCTCCCTTTTTGATTGTTAGCCACCTGAGTCTCTCGGGAATAGGGCGGCATACAAACTGAATAAATCAAATCAAATTAAATCAAATATGCCACACAGGTTTTTTTTGGACTCCTAGCAACCGCATAGATAGATTTTTCTCCAAAACGATGTATCGCTAACCTATTCTTCCAAGTCTCTCAATGGTGCACCCATCACCACTATCATTAAGTCCATCCCATTACTGCTGGTCATCTCATCTTCCCTTTCTTCCACTTTCCCAGTTTTAAAGCCTTCCTCAGAGAGCTGGGTCTTCACAGTAGGATAATTTCAACCTCCTCAGGCTTTTAGCAATAGCAATAGCACTTGTACTTATATACCACTTCACAGTGCTTTCCAGCCCTCTCTAAGCAGTTGAGAGTCAGCCTCTTGCCTCCATCAATCTGGGTCCTCATTTTACCCACCTCAGAAGGATGAAAGGCTGTCAACCTTGAGCCGGTCAGGACTGAACTGCTGGCAGTGGACATAATTAGCCTGCAATACTGCATTCTAAAAGGTAGGTAGGTAGATAGGAAGGAAGGAAGGAAGGAAGGAAGGAAGGAAGGAAGGAAGGAAGGAAGGAAGGAAGGAAGGAAGGAAGGAAGGAAGGAAGCAATAGCAATAGCAATAGCAATAGCAGTTAGACTTATATACCGCTTCATAGGGCTTTCAGCCCTCTCTAAGCGGTTTACAGAGTGAGCATATCACCCCCCACAGTCTGGGTCCTCATTTCACCCACCTCGGAAGGATGGAAGGCTGAGTCAACCCTGAGCCGGTGAGATTAGAACCGCTGAACTGCAGATAACAGTCAGCTGAAGTGGCCTGCAGTACTGCACCCTAACCACTGCGCCACCTCGGCTCCTTAAAGGAAGGAAGGAAGGAAGGAAGGAAGGAAGGAAGGAAGGAAGGAAGGAAGGAAGGAAGGAAGGAAGGAAGGAAGGAAGGAGAGAGAAAAGGAAGAGAAATAGCAACAGCAATAGCACTAAGACTTATATACGGCTTCACAGTACTCTCTAGCCCTCTTCAAGTGGTTTATAGAGTCAGCCTCTTGCCACCAATAATATGGGTCCTAATTTTATCCACCTCGAAAGGATGGAATGCTCAGTCAACCTTGAGCCTGGTGAGGTTCGAACTGCCAAATTGCAGGCAGCCAGTAGTCAGCAAAAGTAGCCTGCAGTACTGCACTCTAACCACTGTACCACAGTGGCTCAGTTTTAGAACAGAACTAGTTTTAGAATTAATGCTAAAGTTAAAAATATTTATATATTTGTGCATATTTCTCCAAATATTCATTTGGGTTTGCTATTTGGCCTAATGTACACAGTGATATTTCTACATCAGTGTTACTCAACACAATGTGTTTTTTTACTACTATTTTCATAAATGCTACCATTTTTTTCTGTGAAGCCTTCTTGGTGCAGATAGGCAGACAGATCTGTTTGTGGTGAATTGGCTGGCTTTTAATAAAAACAAATTGATTGTCAAATTTGGAGAAGCGCTTTAATTCATAGACTAGAGACATTTTCGATTTATGTATCGGTTTTAAAAGGCAAAATTGATATCCAGGTAGGTGTGGATTAGGGACCGGGTGACTCAGACTCTGAGCTTTTTGATCAGAAAGTTCAGCAGTTCAAATCCCTAGCGCCCCGTAACGGAGTGAGCTCCCATTACTTGTCCCAGCTTCTGCCAACCTAGCAGTTCGAAAGCATGTAAAAAATGCAAGTAGAAAAATAGCAACCACCTTTGATGGGAAGCTAACAGAAATCCATGCGCCTTCGGCGTTGAGTCATGCAGGCCACATGACCATGGAGACATCTTCAGACAGCGCTGGCTCTTTGGCTTTGAAACAGAGATGAGCACCGCCCCCTAGAGTCAGAAATGACTAGCACATATGTACGAGGGAAAACTTTACCTTTACCTTTAGGTGTGGATTGAGGCAGATGGCCTGAAGATGAGTTTGCCTCATATTTATCCAATAGTTTAAATGGATCAATTAAGCTTTTTTCATCCCAGCCCAACTTTTGATCCTTATTTCCAGGTTGAATCTCTCCTTGCTCAGTTCCCATCCATTATTCCTTGTCTGGCCTTCAGGTGCTTTAGAGAATAGCTTGACCTCCTCCTCTCTGTGGCAGCCCCTCCAATATTGGAAGACTGCTATCCTGTCTCCCCTGGTCCTTCTCATCACTAGACTAGCCAGGCCCAGCTCCTGCAACCGTTCATCGTATATTTGAGCCTCCAGTCCCCTAATCGTCCTGGTTGCTCTTCTCTGAGCTCTTTCTAGAGTCTCAACATCTTTTTTATAGTGTGGTGACCAAAACCGGACGCAGTACTCAAGGTGTGGCCTTACTAAGGCTTTATAGAGTGGTATTAGTACCTCCCTTGATCTTGATTGAATCCCTCTGTTAATGCAATTTAGGATTGCTGAGTTTGTTCTTGTCCCTCCAGGATACTTGTCTTCTTAAGCCTAAACCCTGACTTTCCTCCTTTCAGAATCCATCAAAATCTGTTCTTCTGAATTCCAGCCTTCAAGCGTGATCCCACCTTGCTCCTCCTGCTCTGGGCACAGTGAATTCAAGTATCATCACGGGTGACTTCCACTCAAGGAGCAGGTGACCTTCACATATTCGGTTCATACCTGTTAGGGATGATTAGGTCCATCCTAGAGGATCTTCTTCTGGTTGTTTTTTCCCCACCTTCTGACAAATAAAATTATCACTGAGGGAAGACAACAATTTGTTGGGCCTCTGACTTTTGACAGCAGATGTTGGAATAATTGAAATTCCCCCGCCCCTTATCGCTGTCTACGGGCTTCTTTTGAAAGATGGGTTATCTGACACAGAAGGATACTGACATGCCAAATTATCAATGTCCAGTGAAGTCACACGTATGACAGGGTCAACCTTTTTCCTGTAACCCCTCTTTGTTTTCTGAACACTTTCATTTTCACCTCCCAGATCCCCATAGCTCAGGGGGGTCGAACTGACTGCCCCTGGGCCGGATGTGTCATGTGCAGGTCACATCCATCTCAGTTCCACAAAGGGCAGGGGAAACGTGATACATGATGCCAATGTGATGCAACAAGATTGACACCCATGGCATAGCTCATATACTTTCATGGAGTCATAATGAAGCGACTCAAATTTTGGACCCAGAATTATAATAGCATAGTTTTAGCTTGTGGCACCAAATTTTCATCCAGAATCAATCAATCTATCTGTCTGTCTGTCTGTCTGTCTGTCTGTCTGTCTGTCTGTCTGTCTGTCTGTCTGTCTATCTATCTATCTATCTATCTATCTATCTATCTATCTATCTATCTATCTATTTATCTATAAGTGTGTGTTGTGTGTGTGTGTGTGTTATGGAATGCCTCGAACAATTTCAACCAAACTTGGTATACACAGATGACTTATTCTCTGGAAACAAATACCCCCTGGGATGTGTGTTCTGTTAAGATACAGCCTGTTGTGTCTTAAATTGGCTTCTACTGTACTACTGTAAAATGGCTTCTAGTGTACAGCGCAGTGGAGTTGCCATGGTAATAGTTTCCCAGTACTCCACAAGGGGGCTCCCTCTGGTAAGGAGGAAATTACGTTTGGGCTGGACATTTCTCCTCTATAAATAAATACCTGGGTAATGCCAGGTTCTCAGCTAGTATAAGATATAAGGAAACATAAGGAGAGGTTGAGTTGAGTTGAGTCAACCTGACCCACCTACATTTTGCAAAACAACCCTTGGCACATCATTCCACCACATCTCTCAGCTCAAAAAGGGCTATACACCATTTGTTTAAGACTCACTGGGTCAAATGAAGAACAGTTGCAGGAATTGGATCTGGCTAGTCTAAAGAAAAGAAGAATTAAGGGTGACATGGTAGCAGTATTCCCCTACTTGAGAGGCTGCCATAAAGAAGAGAGGGTCAATTTATTTTTCAAAGCACCAGAGGCCAGGACAAAAAAATAATGGTTGGAAACTAATCAAAGAGAGAAGCAGGAATTAAGGAGAAACTTCCTAACAGTGAGGACAATTCACCAGTGGAACAGAAATTGCCCCCAGAAGTTGAGGATGCTCCATCACTGGAGGCTTTTAAGAGTAGACTAGACAGTAACTTGTCTGAAATGGTATAAGGTCTCCTGCTTGAGCAGGGGGTTGGACTAAAAGACCTCCAAAGCCCCTTCCAGCTCTATTGATTAAATTGTGTTGCCTGTGGCTCAACAGGACAATGACAAAAAGGGAGAAAGCAGCTTCTTATTTTCAGTTCTTGAATAGGAAGCCTAGGATCCAATATGATAAATGCAGTAGATTATATTTAGATCATATATAGATTTTTTTTAAAAAGCAGATTGAATAGAGATGAATTGCTTTTTAAAAAAAAAACAGGTTGCAGGTGTGTCCGTGTGTGTTTAAACGTGGGCATGCCCACCTGAGCATGGATGTGCACGTGTGCCCAGTCTGTGTAGCATGATGCCTGTCTCTGTGAGGGAACAAAAGAAAAGTCTTTGTGACTTTGCTCAGGGAACCTGAAAGGAAAAAGCAACAAAGGATGACTTTCTGTAATGAACTTTTCTATTTGATATTTCCATGTGTTGGGGAGACCCATAAAGCCAGGCAGACAATGGGGGCTTCAGAATCAAAGCCAGAGATGAACCTGAATCTGAATGACCCAAGCAGGGAGGAAAAAAATGAGCTGAAACATAAGAGAGAAGACGAGAGCCCTTGCTTGGCTTTCTGTATTCTTTTCATATTTCCCAGGGGGAATCTGCAGAAGCTGTTAACAAGTGGTTCACAAATGAATTCCTCCCCCTTTCATCTCCCTCTCTTTCCACCCCTTTGCCATTAATATAGATTTCCCAGCTGCTGGAACCCCTGCTGACTTCTACCTGAATCAGCCTTTCAGAAGGAATGTGCCATTTATTTTCACATTTCCCATTCTTCTCTCTCTGTGTGTGTGTGTGTGTGTGTGTGTGTGTGTGTGTCTCTCTCCTCTCTCTCTCTCTCTCTCTCTCTCTCTCTCTCCTTTCCAGCTCTCCATTTTTCTCCTGCTCCAAGCTCCCCCTTTTTGTGCAGCTGCTGAACCTGTTGGATGTCCAGCTCTTCTCAGGCAGAGTAGGGATCCTAGAGAGATCAAAAGTCCCTGCACCCATTGGCCCCCTCTTTATTTTTTTTTGGGGGGGGACAATTGAAGAACGATGGAAAGAGAAGACCAGAAGGGCCAGAATCACGAAGAAATTGAGGATGCTAGATGGCCAACTGTCCCAGATGCTCTGATTTGCATTGTGTTGAATTTATGGCCAGCACAATGGAATTTATTGGTTGCCATGATGTAAAAAAGATGTGGAGAATCTAGAAAGAGCACAGAGAAGAGCAATCAAGATGATTAGGGGACTGGAGGCTAAAATGTATGAAGAACAGTTGCAGGAACTGGGTATGTCTAGTTTAATAGAAAGAAGGACTAGGGGAGACGTGATAGCATTCTTCCAATATCTCAGGGGCTGCCACAAAGAAGAGGGAGTCAAACTATTCTCCAAAGCACCTGAGGACAGAACAAGAAGCAATGGGTGGAAACTAATCAAGGAGCAACTTAGAACTCAGAAGAAATTTCCTGACAATAAGAACAGTTAACCAGTGAAACGGCTTGCCTTCAGAAGTTGTGAAAGCTCCCAACACTGGAAGTTTTAAAGAAGATGTTGGATAACCATTTGTCTGAAATGGTGTAGGATTTCCTGCCTAAGCAGGGGGTTGGACTAGAAGACCTCCAAGGCCCCTTCCAACTCTGTTATTGTGTTCTGTTCTGTTCTGTTCTGTTCTGTTCTAGTCTAGTCTAGTCTAGTCTAGTCTAGTCTAGTCTAGTCTAGTCTAGTCTAGTCTAGTCTAGTATAGTATAGTATAGTATAGAATTTTTCAAGCTATTTAGCTCTCATCAGCTAGCCATAATCTTCTGGGATTCAAACCCAGGCTACTTACATATTAGGTAGATGTGTTAACCTCTAAGCCACAGGCTCTCCTTGCTTTGTCAGCTATACCAGGGTGGAGATTAAGTGCTTTTTCTCCGGTGGGACCCATCTATCAGGGCAACCTGGTCTACCCAGATATGGGGCGGAGCATACTGCCTCTACTTTTGCCTTTCAGCCCCAATCCAGCAGCCTTCGCAGGCAGTCACTTTCACAACAAACTATTTTTTGTGTTGAATTTATGTTTTACCAATCAAGTAATAAAAGGAGACTAGTATAGATCTATTTCAAGCTATTTAGCTCTCATCAGCTAGCCATAGCCTTTGTGGGATTCTGATTTGGATTCCTGCATTGTGAGGGTGTGTGTGTGTGTGTGTGTGTGTGTGTGTGTGTGTGTGTGAATTGATGTCCTCATTTGCTCCTTTCAACTCTAGGATTCTCTAATGAGTCTACAAGGATAGGGGTAAGATGAGAGTGGAGATTGGTTCTCCAAGCTTGTGGGTTGGTTTCCTAACATTTCGTTACCAGGCAAGATCACATTTTCAGCGGAATTGAGGGGATGGTATTCTTCTTGTCAGGCCTGGAAGCCATCTTTCGCATTGGGCCTTCAGGCCTGCCACATTTATTGCTGTGGGAAACTGGGAGTGGGGATTGTATGCAGTGGGGTAGATATAGTCAAAATAACATTCCTTTTTCAGAGAGTCAAGGACATCCTGCCCTGCACCTGGAGTGGCGTGACTGGGAGGCATCTTGGGACACTGTTTGATTGGACCATGGGATGGACATGTGGGTGCTGGGCAGGGACTTGGACTTTCTTTTGGGTGGGGAAAACCTGGAAGCTTTCAAATTCAGCTTTTCTCAGATGTGCCAACTTGACATCTCTAATAAAATGGAACTTTGAGGAAACTCTTCTTTCATTAGGGGTATTACTTGGGACCTTGACACTTCAGCTTTTAAGGGTTTTGTGTGGTCAGAAGGTCTTGTGATGGGAGGTTCACATCAGGTGAGGGTCTTGTGATGAGTCTTGACATCTTGTGATGAGTCTAAGGATAAGGAATTCACATTTGAATTCAAAATTATCTTATCCATAAACTGGATCTGAATTAGCATTCAACAGAGGAAACCTCTGTGCAAAAAAAATGCATCTATTCATCAAAAGAGGTACAAAAATGCATTATATTAAGAATGTTTGTTTTCAAAAATGTTAAATGCAGGGCAAAATGGGAAAGGGAGATGCCTACAGTGTAGAAATATACACCAGGCATAGACATTTTAGAGTGTGTGTTTTTTAAAGCAAAATCTCGGGTTGGGTGAACTGAATTTGACAGATTCATAAAAACAAGCGGGGAGGAATCTGAATTTGAAAGATGCACTAAAATGAAAAATTTATGTTTAGGGTAGCATCTTTTTCCATATTATTCTTGTAGCCTGTCATTTTTAAATCCACTTTCGGATCAGTCTTAGTCTTGTCTGGTAAAAGTCCAAAGAGATGGTTGGAATCTGGACATTTCTATTTCTTTCCAGTTTTAAATTTTGCGCACAATTGTATTACAAATCAGGCTATTAGGAATACTTCCATTTCTAATTACTTTCCGAAATTGCTTGTTAACTGCTTTTTAGCTATTAGCAACTCTGGGATCAATAGGTACATTTTTTTTAATCCTTAGTAAAAGAAGTTTTAAATGCAGGTTGGTTCCAAAAGATTTTTTAAAAAAACTCCTTAAACAGCAGAAGGATGATTAAGAATCTTGATTTTCGAAAGTGACAAATTGACTAAGGGTGCAGATGGATTTGAAATATGATCTTGGAATTAATTATAAAAATACTTCCCATGGGAAAATGCTTTTGTTTTGAATTCTTAAAAAAAATATGATACAGTGGGGCTTCAAAGGTTGGACATTAGAAGGAATCAGAAGGAACTAAAGATTCAATTAAAGGAGAATGCTTAAACTTGATTTGCAATTGACACAAGGAAGCAAAATATTTTAACACTGAGCATATTGAAGGACAAAGGTAAAGGTAAAGGTTCCCCTCGCATATATGTGCTAGTCATTCCTGACTCTAGGGGGCAGTGCTCATCTGCATTTCAGAGCCGAACAGCCAAAGCTGTCCGAAGACGTCTCTGTGGTCATGAGGCTGGCATCACTAAACTCCGAAGGCGCATGGATTTCTGTTAGCTTCCCATCAAAGGTGGTTGCTATTTTTCTACTTGCATTTTTTACATGCTTTCAAATTGCTAGATTGGTAGAAGCTGGGACAAGTCACAGGAATTCACTCGGTTACGTGGTGCTAGGGATTCGAACTGCTGAACTGCCGACATTTCTGATTGACAAGCTCAGCATCTTAGCCACTGAGCCACCGTGTCCCTAATATTGAAGGATACTTTTGAACAATAAAACCTGAAATTAATTTTAAAAGTGTCTGCCTTTACTTCTGTCTAGAATATGAATAGATGTAAACTATGTCTATAAGGTATTATGCAAAAGGAACAAAGGAATCTTGGAGATTAAGTGGACAACCAGCTAAATAGGAGCCAGCAGTGTGTGGTGGCAGCCAAAAAAGCCAATGCAATCCTAAATTGCATTAACAGAGGGATACAATCAAGATCAGTGAGGTACTAATACTACTCTATAAAACCTGAGTAAGGCCACACCTAGAATCCTTCATCCTGTTTTGGTCACCACACTATAAAAAGAGATGTTGAGACTCTAGAAAATGTTATAAATTGTAGCTGACAAGAATGTAGCTGGGTTGAAAGTGGATTTCTACCAAAATGATATGGGAAAAGATGCTACATTGGACTTACAAAAGAAATGGACTGATGTCTTAATGATTAAAAGGGCAAATAATAAGCTGAGAGGGTAATATGGATAATTTTCCTATACCTTATTTACAAAACAGGCTTATTAAAATTTTGAAGAATTTTATGAGAAAGGATAAAAATGAAAAAAAAAAGATAAATGACATTATTTGAAGGAACTAAAGATTAAGATTGTTAGAAATTTAAAAAATGACAAATATTGTCTGTGTATCCTTTAATGGCCTTTACCAGCACTGGGACACAAATGCTGAAACTGTATGGATTTGTTTATAGATAAGAGTTGGGATTTGGAAGAAGAGATCATTTCTTTTAATTTAAGAAGAGGGACTGAATTATTTTAATAGTTTACATTTGTAATTAAGGTGGAAAGTCACTTCTTTATATATATTTTTCAATACTATATTCTTTTCTTTTTCCTATTTCTCTATTTTTCCCTTTTCCTTTCTGCATCTCCTACTCTTTCTTTTTACACTTCTATTTTTTCAGTTTAGTTTTATATTGTTGCAATTATAATCTTTAATGCATTTGCAGTAAAAAAAAAGATTCCCCATCTCTTTCTGGAAGACCTTTCTTTGCTTATTTATTAATTAAATCAATTTATGGGGCCACCAACTCCCACTCAAATGACTCCAGGCAGTTTACAACATTAAATATCTACAACATTAAAAAATCATACCTCCCCTCCCTGCCAACACACCCTTCCTATTGTGTCAAGGCTTTTATTATCACATGTTTGTCACCAGACAATAGCTTGCATTCAAGTTATACTTCCTTGAAAGAAAAGGAGGAAAGAAGGAAAGAAAAACCTTGTGACCAAAGTCCCAAAAGTCCCTTTTTGAAGATGCAACTGGACTTTCTGGTTTTTCACTGGAGACATTTCGCTTCTTATGTAAGAAGCCTCTTCAGCTCTTGAGATCAAGAGCTTCTTGGATGATAGATAGATTAACAGAGTTGGAAGGAACCTTGTAGGCCATCTAGTCCAACCCTCTGCCCAAGCAGAAGACCCTACACATTTCTCACAGATGGCAGTCTGGTCTCTTCTTGAAAGCTTCCAGGGATGAAGCTCCCAAAACTTCCGAAGGCAACTTCTGTTCCATCGGTTGATTGTTCTCACTGTCAGGAAATTTCTCCTTATTTCCAGGTTAAATCTCTCCTTGCTCAGTTTCCTTCCATTATTCACAGGTCACAGGAAAGGAACTGTGGGATGCAGCCTCACGTCCTATGAGCCAATGTCTTTCATCAAGTCCATACATTCAGTCTACTGAATCTTTTTTTAAAAAAATAAACAAGCAGAAGACATAATGAAACATGTTTAACCATCCATCAATCAGAATAGAGCTGGAAGGGACTTTGGAGGTCTTCTATTCCAGCCCCCTGCATGCATGCCTTCCATGCATGCGCCAGGCCTTCCACACATGCATTTTGCTCCTGTGCATGCCTTAAGCAGAGTCTGGGACCAATGGAGGGATTCAAGTCGGTTTGTGCCTATTCAGGAGAACCAGTTGTTAACTTTCTTAGCAATCCGGAGAACCAATTGTTGGAAGAAATATCTTTTTTTTTCTTTCCAATTTACAGGGCTAATCCTGTAAGGAAGGCAGGAAGGAAACATTCTGGTGTTGTTTCTAGCCTAATCTTTATTGCCCTGCTTACAGAAACTGCCTCTTTGGTTAACCCTTATTCCATTGTAACTGCTAAGTGGAAGCGCCCATCGACCTGAGTGACATTGAGTTAACCATGCCCACGATGTCAGCCTCTGTCTTGCTGCTTGCTTTTTGGCTGCCATTGAAACGGGGAGAAGGGGGCATGGTATTCGGGTGTGGGAAATGTTCTGTACAGGAGGACTGAGAAAAGGCAGTTGCTCTCACCATCTATTGCGCATGTGGCAGGGAGAGGAGTTTCCCGCCAAGGCCAACTGTCCAGCATACCAACCTGATGATGATTTTTGAAGATGTCTCCCACATGACACCTGTGGGGAAATTGGATTGGACTATGGGCTGCGGTTACCAAGGGGAGGAGAATGGATCATGTATTGATATCTATGTTTGCATGCGCTTTTGCTCAGATCCAGCTTTGCTTAGCTTCTATTTACTTATAACCAGTAAAAGTACTCTTAATTCTGAAAAATGGAGTTGAGTGGTTTCTTTCTTGGTTATTAAGTGAAGCAGCCCTGACATTAAGCTGAATCTCATCTTGCACCCATCCTGGAGCTGACACCTTCCGAGGGGGGTGCACCCAAAACCTGAAAGATGTCCCACCAAGGCAGCGATCAAGAAGAAGATATGGGAGCAGCTGCATCCTCCTGCCCTTTAGAGACGGAGTGAATGGCTGGCCTGCACTTGGAAGAATGATCCGTTCGGCCCAGATGGACATGGGGAGTGGGATGGAAAGATGACCCCAAAGAACCTCTGACTGGAAATACTATGAGGAGAGCCAGACGACCAGCGGCTGACTGGCATGACTCTGAAGAGGAGAATCTTATGATGTCCGAAGCAATGAAACTCTTTGAAGGAGTGTGGGAGAGGCGCCCAGCCTGTGAGAGTGGACTGGAGAGAGAAGTCAATCTCCAGGAAACAGAGGGGAGGTATACAGAGACTTTATTTGACCCAAGAGAAGCTGGAGGGGCCGAAGTATCTAGACCGTGTCTACCCGGTGTTTCATGTCAACCTTCTGAAACTGGAACACACTTTTCCGTTGTGTGCCCCTTTGGCAGCCCCACCTGCCTCTCTTCTGATTGAGGGAGAGCAACATTTTGAGGTTAAATAAATTTTGGACTCTAGGAAACAAAGAAATCGCATTCAGTATCTTGTTTCATGGAAACATTTTCCTCCCTCGCATGCTGAATGGGTCGATAAGTCCCATGTGCGGGTTCCTCGGCTTCTACGTAAATTCTACTCTACCTATCCCGACAAGCCTTGACCTCAATTGATTTTGTCCATTTCCCCTTCCCCTTTCTCTTGTGTTGTGTTGTTTGTCTGTTTGTCTGTTTTCTTTTCTTTCTGCAGGGGTGATGTCTTTTTCCTGGAGGAGGGCCGGATGTCAGCCTCTGTTTTGCTGCTTGCTTTTCAGCTGCCATTGAAACGGGGAGAGGGGGGCATGGTATTTGGGTGTGGGAAATATTCTGTACAGGAGGACTGAGAAAAGGGAGTTGCTCTCACCATCTACTGCGCATGTGGCAGGGAGAGGAGTTTCCCCCCAAGGCCAACTGTCCGGCATATCAACCTGATGATGATTTTTGAAGATGTCTCCCACATGACACCTGTGGGGAAATTGGATTGGACTATGGGCTGGGGTTACCAAGGGGAGGGGAATGATATCTACGCTTGCGTGCACTTTTGCTCAGATCCAGCTTTGTTTAGCTTCTATTTACTTATAACCAGTAAAAGTACTCTTAATTCTGAAAAATGGAGTTGAGTGGTTTCTTTCTTGGTTATTAAGTGAAGCAGCCCTGACACACACAGTCCCATGACCACAGAGCCAAGCCTACCCAGGGCAGATTACGGTTTATTACGGTTTATTAGGATTTGTATGCCGCCCACTCTCGAGAGACTCAGGGTGGCTTACAGATAAAAACAGGGAGGGGGAACATATAAAAATTAAAAAGAACAGACATTAAAATTGCACAACATTCATATAGCTTAGAATGAGACTAGATAAATCAACAGCCCCAGGCCTGCCGGAACAACCAGGTCTTAATCGCTTTGCGGAAGGCCGGAAGAGTAGTAAGGGTCTGGATCTCCACGGGGAGATCGTTCCATAGGGCCGGAGCAGCTACAGAGAAGGCCCTCCCCCGGGAAGTCGCCAGCCGACATTGACCGGTAGATGGAATCCGGAGGAGGCCTAATCTGTGTGATCTTATTGGTCTCTGGGAGGTAAATGGCAAGAGGCGGTCTCTCAGGTAGCCAGGTCCTAAACCATGTAGGGCTTTAAAAGTAACAACTAGCACCTTGAAACATGTCTGGAGACTAATGGGAAGCCAGTGCAGCTCGCGGAGGATAGGTGTAACATGGGTGTACTTAGGTACCCCCACTATCATTTGCGTAGCTGTATTCTGGACTAACTGAAGTCTTCGAACACTCTTCAAGGGCTGCCCCATCCAGAGCGTGTTACAGTAATCCAGTCTTGAGGTGACGAGGGCGTAAGTGACCATCTGAAGGGCCTCCCGGTCCAGATAGGGTTGCAACTGGTGCACCAGGTGACCCTGGGCAAAGCCCCCCCCTGGTCAAGCTGACAAGTGATGTTCTAATGTCAGCTGTGGATCCAGGAGGACTCTCAAATTGCAAACCCTCTCTGAGGGGCGTATAGTTTCACCCCCCAGGCTAAGAGATGGAATAGCTGGGCCATCCTTGGGAGGGAGCATCAATAGCCACTCAGTCTTGTCGGGATTGAGTGCAAGCTTGTTCGCTCCCATCCAGACCCTGACAGCCTCCAGGCACTGGCATATAACTTCTACCGCTTCGCTGAGTTGGCATGGGGCGGACAGATACAATTGGGTATCGTCCGCGTATTGGTGGTATTTAATCCCGTGCCGGCGTATGATCTCACCCAGCGGCTTCATGTAGATGTTAAATAGGAGGGGGGACAGGACTGAACCCTGCGGCACCCCATAATTGAGGGGCCTAGGGGTCGATCTCTGCCCTCCAACCAACACTGACTACGATCTGTCCGAGAGGTAGGAGGAGAACCACCGTAAGACGGTGCCTCCCACTCCCACCTCTCGCAACCGTCGCAGAAGGATACCATGGTCGATGGTATCAAAGGCCACTGAGAGGTCAAGAAGCACTAGGATAGAGGAGTGACCCCTATCCCTGGCTCGCCAGAGATCATCGATCAGCGCGACCAAAGCAGTTTTCGTGCTGTAACCAGGCCTGAAAACCGGTTGTTGCAGAGAACTGGTTGTTAAATTATTTGAATCCCATCACTGTCTGGGGCCCATCCTGAACAGTTACCCTGACCTTTTAAAAGAAGCACAAAGCGAGCAAGAAAGCATCCTCCCCCATGGCTGATAACAGCTTACCTGGAACTGTTTAGGACTTCTCAGATGGCCTCCTCATCATTTTAATGGTCTCCACCTTAAGGTATGTTTCACCAGCAAGTCTGGCTCCATTGCCCAGAGAGGCATAAATAGGGTCTCTCACGTCTCTCCTCCTTTATAATAGACAGGTGTGTCTGCATTTACGCGCCCTGACTAATGAAGGGCACCTGGTAATGACCTCCTGGCATCTAAATGAGGGCCATTTAACATTCACATCATTCCCTGGGCATCCATTTATATTTTCTATTACTGAACTGACCAGCCTGGCATTCCTTCTATTCTTTAATCTCATTTCCTGTTAAAGGAGCACTTTGTGGCCTTAAATTAGGCTTGGGGAAAAATGCCCCCCCCCCAAAAAAAAACCAGGTATCCACATTTCATTTTAGCTAGTTCGGTAGAGAATAAAGTGTTGTTGGGAGAAATATGCATCTGGTTCAGTTCCAAGCCAGGAGAAAGACACTGGAAACATGGAGACTGTTTGGAAAGATGGTTTAATGGTGGAGCAGAAACACATACGTGGTTCTGGGCAACTGACCACATGGAGTTGTGAGTGAGGGGTTTTTCTACCTTTCTTTTGGGCTTTGAACTTGAGCTTCCTGTTCCTGTGCAAGAACATGTATTCTATTTGCTCTTCTAGGGGTCATAGCTAACTTTGTAGGTTGTGTGAGTCCCAGGTTTGGTTGAAGTTTGCTAGGTGATAAAATATGCCCAGTGATTGTACCATGTGGTGGGCTCTTCTGCTAGATGGGTTAATCCTATTATATCCTGGAGGGTCTTAATCCCATCACCCTGGGTCTGGAGGTCTTTTGTCTTGCAGATAGGCTGGCCCAGTCCTTCTCAATAGGCACCAAATATCTACTGGAGGCAGGGAGCTGAATCTCCATCTTGTTTCCTCTTTTATCATTCAGGGAAATGTAATATTCTGCCTTTTTATTGTTTCCTAAAATATTTTATTCTTCTAGGAGTGGGTAATGGTTGAATTAAAAGATTTGATTCAAAGATATTTCAGACAAATAAAACTTTGCCCTGAATTTTCAAATGGAATCGCAACATTGATTTGACGGCAAAAGGTGCCTTCAGATCAAATCAAATTTTGATCCGAATCATTTCCCAGACAAACTGATCGGCTTAATTTGCCTCCTCCATGCAAATTTAAAACTTGAATTAAATTGCACATTCAGATCAGATCTTGCTAGAGTCGCATGTTGTGTCTTTAGTAGTGATGTGTGCAATAGCAGAAAACAGATGTGTGTTGTGGTCTATATTAGTAAATCAATCAGGATTTTTACAGGATTTTGTGGGGTGGGGACGAAATGAATTTCGAGGGGAAAAAATGATCACAACAATTTTTGTTTATTATTAACTCCTTCAAATATCAGAAGTGTTTCTCTTCCTCTATTTTACTACTAAAGTATTAGCTTAAATTGCCAAAGAATCTTTTTTTAATGCAAATTTCCCAGATGTCATTCTTCATTCAGTTAATTTCCCTGCTGTAAATCTTTTGTTAATTTCCCTGTTGCAATCATTGTTTTGTTCTTAGTTGTGTTTACGGGACTGCCACTGTTCGTATGCAACTCTCTGAAGTCTTTTTTTGTTTGCCAATTTTTTTATCTAAAGAAACCAGGTCCTAATTCAGTTCGGTTTAAAGACAGTGCACTCACTGGAGATTACAAGAAGCAAAGTCCATTGCATCTGGAAAACAAAGATTTACATCAACTCAGATAAATACCAAAGGAGGTCTGCAAATATCAAGGCTGGACCTTTACAAGCTGTCCAAGAACTACAGGTATGACCACAATTGAGCCCAAAATGTATGTTGCTTAGATATTTGCTAAGTGTTTCTCCCCCCCCCTTTTTTTTTGCTTGCCACAGTTGTTAAGTGAGTAACTCGGTTGTTAAGTGAGTGGCATTCCCCTTGACTTTGCTTGTCAAAATATTGCAAAAGAGGAGTATGTGACAATGGGAGACAGCAACTATCAGATGTGCCTCCTTCAAAATCCAAGAAAGGAAACCCCCAACTCCATTGTTTTAGAGAAAAGGTACTTTTACTGGATATGAAATGATAGCAACGAAAGTAAAGCAAGAGCTGAAGCGAAAGGCGCAAAATTGTACATATCAAAAGTTTACCCAAAGCCCTCCCTCAACAACCCTAAGCTGAATGCCCAATCTCCAGCCTCAAGGGTGTCATGTGGGGCACATCTTCAGGTGGTTTCATCCAGTGGTGGGTTTCAAAAAATTTTCGAACCTACTCTGTGGGTGTGGCCTCTTTGTGGGAGTGGCTTGCCGGCCATGTGACCTGGTGGGAGTGGCTTGCCGACCACGTGTTCTCTCTCTCTCTCTTTCTTTCCTTCCTTTTGTCTCTCTGTCCCTTTTTCCTTTTTTTAAATCTCTCTCTCACTTTTTCTTTCTTTTTTCTTTTTTTATTTATTTCTTTCTTCCTTTCTTTCTCTTTGTCTTTCTCTCTGTGTGTGAGTCTGCCTGTCTGTGTGTGTGTGGGGGGGGGGGGGGGTTCAAAATTTTTTGGAACCTCTTCTGTAGGTGCGGCCTGCTTTCTGGTGGAACCTCTTCTAACCGGCTCAGTAGATTTGACGAACCGCTTCTACCGAACTGGTGCGAACTGGTAGGAACCCACCTCTGGTTTCATCCCTCTGGTATGCAGAGATGGTTGACCTTTACCAGACCTAAACAAGACCATTCAGCATGCGCAGAAGATGGTGAGAACAAAACTCCCTCTTCATCCCAAGATATCTCCTCCAGCATGCTTCCCCTGCCAAATACCAAAGCTCCCTCCTCCCCCACTTTACTATGGCAGCTGATAGCAAGCAAGCAAGTGATATAGAGGCTCAGCAACGGTCATAAATATGAACCAGTTGCCAAGTGTCTGAATTTTGATCATGTGACCATGAGGATGCTGCAATGGTGAATAATGGTCATAAGACACTTTTTTACAGGGCTGTTGTAACTTTGAATGGTCACTAAATTAACTTTTGTGAGTCAAGGATTACCATAATGACTTCCAGTCTTAAGAGGCACAAGAATTGGTGTTCAAAATCCAGAAGAACTAGCTTTTTGGCATAGGTTTCACCACATTCCTGGGTCTTGTGCCAAAGGCTGGCATTCCTCCAGCTGTTCTCCTTCCTGAGGATGCAAAAACTTCCTCAACACCCCACATAGATTATGAGATGTAGGAACATTGGCCGTTTCCTTACTGCATCCCTGTTTGGTTTAGGGGCAGCAGTGCCTCAGATAGAAAGCCCCTACAAAGAATAGTGAGGGTAGCCGAGAAGATTATACGAAGCTCACTTCCTTTTATTCACGGTGCTGCTTATAAACGGTATGTGCTTAGAGCTCAAAGCTTGTTAGAGACGCCACACACTCACTTTATGGCCTGTTTCTCTTGCTCCCCTCTGGGAGGAGGTTTCAAAGTATTTCTAGCAGGACTACCTGATTCTGTAACAGCTTTGTTTCCTACTCCACCCATCTGGTAAATTAACAATATTCGTTTTTCTCACCAAAAACCTGTATACGTCCGAACTAGATGGCATTGTTTCTCTGTGTCATATAATGTATGTGCATATATACATTATATATTTTATTTATTTATTTATTTTGTCATCCTTATGTAGTGTAAAACTGGAGGTGGTAACTCTTTAAGAGCTGTATGCAATGAAAAATCATTTTTAATGTATGCCAATTAGTGTATATTCAAAGTGTTCTTCTCTTTCTATTCTATTCTAATTTCTATTCCAATTTCTATTCTAATTTCTATTCTAATTTCTATTCTAATTTCTATTCTAATTTCTATTCTAATTTCTATTCTAATTTCTATTCTAATTTCTATTCTATTCTATCCCATCCCATTCTATTCTATTTTCTCTTCCAGCTCTATTCTATTCCATTCCATCCCACCCCACCCCACCCCACCCCATCCCATCCCATCCCATCCCATTCTATTCTATTCTATTCTATTCTATTCTATTCCATTCTATTCATCTATTTTAATCTAGTTTATCCCATCCCCATTCTGTTCTGTTCTGTTCTATTCTATTTTATTCTTTATTCTCTCTTCTATTCCTTTTCCATTCCATTCTACTCCTCAAGGGAAATGAAGAGGTGGCTTCCAGGCCTTCATCCTGTCCCTTCAAGTTGGTTTCCTTGCTTGAGGAAGGAAGCTAGGCTTAGATCTGGGAGGCGAGAGAGAGAGAAACACATCTTTGTCAGCCTTTTTCATCCGATTTAAGCAATGGGGCAACTTTTTATCTCTTCTTACCTCACTTTCTAAATCTGGAAATGATTGAGGCTGCACCCGACTCCCAGAATAAATCTATCTTCTGATACACTTGCTAAAACACATGCCTCACACCCCCTCAGAGAGCTTCACAGAGACCTTTAGGTGACAGATACCTCATCCCCAAAGGATGAGTGCGGAGGCTTGAAGCCGTCTCCCATTCCTGACCCACAAGGAATGACTTTCTTCGGGAACTGGAGGTGTCACAATATGTAAATCATAATACAAGAAAGAAAGAAAGAAAGAAAGAAAGAAAGAAAGAAAGAAAGAAAGAAAGAAAGAAAGAAAGAAAGAAAGAAAGAAGAGCGCAAGGGAGTCATCCAATCCTGAGTTGCACACAAAGTTAGCCTTGTATCTGACAAGCTGCAGGTTCCGTCGAGCCAACAGATTACATAACATGTTTCACACCAGGTTTTTTTGATTCCAGGGATTTACCAGCAAATTCAGCAGAAAATAAGCAGTTTCTTCTTCATAGTGCTTGTTTTAGGTTTCTGAGATGGCCGACAAGCAGTTTAGGATAGTTAAATTATAGCAGGAGATATTTTCCTGCTGTCAGCAAGGGCTAAAAATGGAATATATTGGTTTGTTTGATTTACACCCTTTTTCCCTCTATGAAGTCAGTGGGGGGGGGGCACAAATAAGGGCTCCATTTTCCAATTTTTTTCTCCAAGAACAACCCCACCACCATGGTAAGGTAAAGGTAAAGGTTCCCCTTGCACATATGTGCTAGTCATTCCCGACTCTAGGGGGCGGTACTTATCTCCGTTTCAAAGCCAAAGAGCCAGCACTGTCTGAAGACATCTCTGTGGTCATGTTGCCAGCATGACTAAATGCCGAAGGTGCATAGAATGCTATAGAATGTTACCTACCCACCAAAGGTGGTCCCTATTTTTCTACTTGCATTTTTTACATGCTTTCAATCTGGTAGGTTGGCAGAAGCTGGGACAAGAAACAGGAGTTCACTCCATTACATGGTGCTAGGGATTCGAACCGCCAAACTGCCAACCTTTCTGGTCAACAAGCTCAGCGTCTTAGCCACTGAACCACCACATGGCTCATGGTTGGGGGAGGGATGCCTTTTACTTTCCTTGGCTGTTCTCCTGCCCCACTCCTTGTCATCCCATAATCTTCTTGTCTGGGTTGTTCTAGTGTGTGGATTTCCAACCTTTGCAATTTTACGACTTGTGGACTTCAACTTTCAGAATTCCATGGTGGAGGGATTCTGGACCGTAGGGATGAAGTACAGGGATTAGTAGAAGACTACAATCAAGATCAAGTGAGATTTTAATACCACTCTATAAAGCCTTAGTAAGACCACACCTTTTGCATTCAGTTTTGGTCACTACACTATAAAAAAAGATGTTGAGACTCTAGAAAGAGTGCTGAGAATAGCAACCAGGATGATTAGGGGACTGGAGACTAAAACATATGACGAATGGTTGCAGGAACTGGACATGACTAGTCTAGTGAAGAGAAGGACCAGAAGACATGATAGCAGTCTTCCAATATTTGAGGGGCTGCCACAGAGAGGAGGGGGTCAAGCGATTTTCCAAATCACCTTAAGGCCAGACAAGGAATAATGGATGGAAACTGAACAAGGAGAGATTCAACCTAGAAATAAGGAGAAATTTTCTGACCATGAGAACAATCAACCCATGGAACAGAAGTTGCCTTCGGAAGTTGTGGGAGCTTCATCACTGGAGGCTTTCAAGAAGAGACTGGACTCCCATCTGTCAGAAATGCTCTTGTTTTCCTAGCTTGTTTACTGTAAATATATTTATCTATATAAAACCACAAGTTTGTCCCAGCATCTCTGACCCCATTTGGACACCAGCTGTGTAATTCCCTGACACAAGATCAGTCCATAAACTTTTCTTTAATCCTCAGGAAGCACAACCACATTAGGCTGAATTAGTTTAAATATACTCTGCCTAAGTTTTATGTGTACATGTTATTTAGGTCTAGGCTTATAATGTTATGCACCATTCATGTTACTGAGGTTCTGTATTTTTGTTGTATTCTTAAATTGGATTGTAATCAGGCATTGTACTTATTTTTGCTGTTATGTTTAATAATTTATACCATACTTAGTTGCATGAACAAATACTATCATCGCTACTACTAGATGATATTTCCCTTCCATTGGGGCACCAAGTTGCCACAGCTCATGAGGTATTATAACAATAGCAGCCGTCTCTGACAGAGTCAGCCTCTTTCCCCCAACAATCTGGGTCTTCCTTTAACTACCTTGGAAGTTTGGAAGGCTGAGCCAAGCTTGAGCCTGGCGAGATTTGAACTGTTGAATTGCAGCTAGCAGTCAGATGAAGTAGCCTGCAGTACAGAACTCTAACCACTGTGCAGGAAGGAAGGGAGGGAGGGAGGGAGAAAGGGAGAGAGGGAGGGAAGAAAGGGCAATAGTACTTACACTTCTATACCACTTTACAGCGCTTTCCATCAGTCTCTAAGCAGTTTTACAGAGTGAGCCTCTTTCCCCCAACAATCTGGCTCCTCATTTTACCCACCTTGGAAGGATGGAAGGCTGAGTTAACCTTGAGCCTGGTGAGATTTGAACTGCCGAATTGCAGTTAACAGTTAGCTGAAGTAGCCTGCAGTACTATATTCTAACCACTACACCACCTCAGCTCTATAATTATGTAGACAAGCTGCCATTGTGTTGTGGGAAGTAGCGATCCCTTAAAACACAGATGCAAGTAGCAGGAGCGGTCTTCAAGAGACAAATTGGTGGTTGTGACTGTGTAATCAAAGCCTTATGCTATGACACAAAGGTCACACATAACACACAATAACAATTGTGCATTCCCAGGCTCCATCTTGACACCCCCTCCCCTCACTCACTCACACACACACACACACACTGTGCATTTCCCAAGGACCTTGGAAGGTGGATCTAGTAAGGATTTTTCATGTTTGCTCAAGAATCCCTTGTACAGTGCTGATATTCAGATGGTTCAGACTGGTTTGGATGAACCGGTAGCTCCGATGATCAGTTGGCTTTACCCCACACCCCTCCCGGTTCCTTTCCTTTATTTTCTGCTTTCTAGCGCATCTCAATTGCATGGTACAGCCGATTCCCCCGCTCCCGCACTGTTCTACTTACCGTTGCTGACTTGGAAGGTAAGCAGCTGACCTTCTAAATGCTCCATTTTCACTGCTGTGTGCAAAGTGCATGCTCACCAAACCAGTTGTTAAACTGGCAGCATCCCACCACTGCCTTTGTGGAATAGCAATAGCGCTTAGATTTATACACCACTTCACGGTGCTTTCCAGTCCTCTCTAAGTGGTTTACAGAATCAGCCTGTTGCCCTCAACGAACTGGGTCCTCATTTTACTGACCTCAGAAGGATGGAAGGCTGAGTCAACTTTGAGCGAGTCAGGATTGAACTGCTAGCAGTCAGCAGAATCAGAATTAGCCTGCAATACTTCATTCTAACCACTGCACACCAAGGAAAGAAGGTAGGTAGGTAGGTACTGTGCACCATGGAAGGAAGGAAGGAAGGAAGGAAGGAAGGAAGGAAGGAAGGAAGGAAGGAAGGAAGGAAGGAAGGAAGGAAGGAAGGAAGGAAATAACAGTAGTACTTAGACTTATATACCACTTCACAGTGCTTTGCAGCTGTCTCTAACCGGTTTACAGAATCAGCCTTTTGCCCCCAATAATCTGGGTCCTCATTTTACTGACCTTGGAAAGCTGAGTCAACCTTGAGCCAGTGGGAATTGAACTACCTATAGTTGGCAGAATTAGCCTGCAATCCTACATTCTAACCACTGCACTACCACAGAAGATTGACTTATTCCCTAGGGCACCTGAGAGCAGGACAAGAAGTAATGGCTGGAAGCTTGTCAAAGAGAGAGGCGACTTAGAAGGAGAGATCTTCTGATAGTAAGAACAATTAATCAATGGAATAGCTTGCCTCCTGGAATTGTGGGTGCTCCATTTCTGGAGGTTTTAAAAATAGACTGGACAACCATTTGACTGCACTGATATAAGGACTCTTACCTTGAGCAGGTGGTTGAACACCTCTGAACTCCTTTCCAGCCCTATGATTTTATGGGAGACCATCCTTGCAGAGGGGTGGGAGCGGAATAACAGATTTTTAACAAATTAACAGAGTTGGAAGGGTCTTTGTATATTGTCTAGTCCAACCCCAACCCAAGCAGGAGACCCTACACAATTTCTGACCAATGGCAGTCCAGTCTCTTCTTGAAAGCTTCCAGGGATGAAGCTCCCATGACGTCTGAAGGCAACTTCTGTTCCATGGGTTGATTGTTTTCACTGTCAGAAAATTCTTCCTTATTTCCAGGTTGAATCTCTCCTTGGTCAATTTCCATCTATTATTCCTTGTCTGGCCTTCAGGTGCTTTGGAAAATAGATTGACCCCCCTCCTCTCTGGGGCAGCCCCTCAAATATTGGAAGATGCTATCCTATATCCCCTCATCCTTCTTTTCACTAGACTAGCCATGCCTAGTTCTTGCATTTGTTCATCGTATTTTTAGAAGAAAGAAGAGGCCAAAAAGGGCCACAGGATACAATGGAAGGGGGGAAATGTTGCCTAAGTACTGACCCTTCAGCAAAAGCAGGTGGCTTTCTAATGGCCAGAGGGTAGAGCCCATCTGCAACCTTGCTGGAAAGGGCTTAACCCAGCACCCGATCCAACTTGGCTTGGATCCCTTAATTAATACGCCGAGCCGGCCTTCAGCAATGAAAGGCAGCAGGCAAAAGTTGAGCTGAATGCACCATTTGTATCTCTTTTGGCTCTCCACAGCGAGGAAGGTGCGAGGACGGCTGCCAGAGGAATGTAATTAACAGGCCATTCAGCCAACGATGACATCTCTACAGAAGGACCAGCTTGGTCAGAGATGCAGTTAACTTGCCATGGCAAGCTGAGAGCAGCCCTGGGTCAGCTAAGTGTTGATGCCATCTCTTGCAGACAAGATTTGGAAGATGTTGCGTTCCAGACACACACATACAAAAATCTCCCGCAATTCCTTTTCTGCAGCTTTCCTTGAAATAAAAGGGATTGTTTTTTTCCTTTGGGGTAGCTGTTTAGTCAAAATTGTTTTTTGATCCTTTCCCAAATATATGTTGTTTTGAATCTTTTCCAGCCAAGAGCAACAGATGCAACAGTTTTTTTTTTAATTGTCATCTGTGTCATGAATAGTAGGTTGAATAAAATGGTGGTGGTTTATTCTTCTTCCTGGTTATTCAATCGAATGGAAATAAATTGCTTTTGTGGGAGAAAATTCCCTGACTGCCCTCCAGATTGTTCTCTGGTGGGTCACCTAAGTGAGAATAGAATAGAATAGAATAGAATAGAATAGAATACAATACAATACAATACAATACAATACAATACAATACAAAAATAGAATATAACAATAGAATAGAATGGAATGGAATGGAATATGGAATGGAACATAGAATAGAATAGAATAGAACAGGGTAGGGTAGAGTAGAATAGAATAGAATATGGAATGGGAATAGAGTAGAGTAGAATAGAGTAGAATAGAAAACAGACTAGCCATGCCCAGTTCCTGCAACCGTTCATCATAGGTTTTAGTCTCCAGTCCCTGCATCATCTTGGTTGCTCTTCTCTGCACTCTTTCCGGAGTCTCAACATCTTTTTTATAGTGTGGTGACCAAAACTGGATGCAGGATTTTAGGTGTGGTCTTACTAAGGCTTTATAGAGTAGTTTTAGTACCTCACACAGACAAAATGAAACAAAACTTTGATTTTGGGTTTTACAGATTAGATTGCTAGAGCTTTATAGAAATGACGTGTTCATACTATTATGGAATAGCAAAAAGCTCTGATTGGATGTCAATGCCTACTGTAACAGAGAGAGAAGTCAATGCTTCTTTTTCTTTCCCTACCCTTCCTCACTTGTCTCCCCCCTTTCCTTTTGTATTTTACAATACCTTATAATTGGGAAAAGAATGGGGAGGAAAAGAAATTAGGATGCTTAGGGAAGTTAGTTCTTAGTGTTCAAGGAATTTGTCAGCTCACTTTATGCTTGCTTTGTGGTTCACTACTATACTAGACTGCCATGAACTGCGGGGAGGGGGAATATTTACACAAATGTTTTCAGGAATCTTTTTACCCAGTTAACATTTCCAGCTTTCATTCCCAAACTGAGGCTGATGAACATAAAACTATTTAACACCAACAACAATGTCCTACAAAGCGACCTTGACTATGTGTCGGAATAGTCAAACAATTGGCAACTCCAAAACTCAACTAACAAATGCTCTGCCTTACACATTGGCAATAATAATCAGAACACCAAATACAAGCTGGGCGGATACAAGCTCATAGATGACTCTCATTCTGTCATGGACCTAGGAGTGGTCATCTTTAACGATCTAAACCCCAGAGCTCACAGTAACAGCATTGCCAAAAAGGCACTAAGAGTTGTCAACCTAATTTTGCGAAGCTTCTTCTCCAGTGACACTGTACTGCTAAGTAGGGCATACAAAATCTTTGCCAGACCAATCCTCAGATACAGCTCATCTGCCTGCAATCCATACTGTATATCGGACATTAATAGGATTGAACGGGTCCAGAAGTACTTCACGAGAAGAGTCCTCCACTCCTCTGCTCACAAGAGAATACCCAATGCATCCTGAGAGATATGCAGATGAGTCAAGGCCTCTTCTTCTAGGCTGTTGGTGGAAGGAAGAAATAAGGGAAGATAAAATGTCTGCCCATCTCCGGAGAAAGAGATGGACATCCGTGTTGCTCTGCAGCAGCCAAACAGCTGCTGGTCTTCTTCTGAAGGCCTGAAAGGCCTTGGCTCCCCTTGGCATGAGCTGGATCCAGATTTAACATCTGATAGATAAAATCACAGTTGAGTCTGCCAATAAGGAAGGAAACAGCTTCTGAAAATTAATCCTGGCTCATTTTTTTTTGGAAACATGGAAGGCAGGCTACCAATTGGTGCACTGGTCCCTTGGAGGGGAAGAACTATTGGCTGATTTCCTCCACCAATCTTTGCTGAAATCAGGGTTGCTGTGAACATTGATTCCTTTTAATGTTTCTTGTCCTTGGATTCAAACTAGGCAGAACCATCAGTATACCAGCACATTTCCAATCGGATTGAGGCTACATGCCTCCCAAAGTTGAACACCTCCATTGTTTTGGAATTCTCTTCTGCAGCCTTCACGTCAACTCCATTCATTGAAAAATGAAATTCAAGGATGAAAAAAGTCAGGCTCTATATTTAGCAGGAAAAACATAATGCACAGGTACAGTATATGTGGTACCTGGATCAATAGTGGTGACTGTAGTGAATAGTGATTTCCCAATAGTGAAAATAATTCACCCAGTTCAACTCAGTCTGCCAAGAATTCTAGGGAAAATTCACCCAGTCTTTCATTGTAGCTTGCTGAAACCTGCAATTGGCTCTAACCTAAGACTGCTAACCCAGCATCCCACTCATGCAGGAGTGATACAAGAAGAGGGACCTTGGAGTCCTAGTGGACAACCATTTAAATATGAGCCAGCTGTGTGCTGCAGCTGCCAAAAAAACCAACACAGTTCTAGGCTGCATCAACCTCTGGAGAGAATCAAGATTACGTGAAGTGTTGATACCACTTTATAAGGCCTTGGTAAGGCCACACTTGGAACACTGCATTCAGTTTTGGTCACCACGATGTAAAAAAGATGTGGAGATTCTGGAAAGAGTGCAAAGAAAAGAAACAAAGATTATTAGGGGACTAGAGGCTAAAACATATGAAGAATGGTTGCAGGAACTGGGTATGTCTAGTTTAATGAAAAGAAGGACCAAAGGTACATGATAGCAGTGTTCCAATATTTGAGGAACTGCCAGAAAGAAGAGGGAGTCAAGCTATCTCCAAAGCACCTGAGGGCTGGACAAAAAGCAATGGGTTGAAACCAATCAAGGAGAGAAGCAACCTTGAAACTAATCTCCTTGAAATTAATCAAGGAGAGAAGTGGTGTAGGGGTTCCTGCCTAAACAGGGGGTTGGACCAGAAGGCCTCTATGGTCCCTTCCAAGTATGTTATTCTGTTTTCTGAACCCCCTGCAACTGAAGGGCTCTTCTGGCCTTGGGTGGTTCCTCTGATTCAGAGTCTGGAGAGGCAGACCTTTAGCCTGAAGAGACACGCCCCCATTGGAGCCTGAATCTGTGGTGGAGGAGAAGCCGGAGCTGGAACCGATGGAGATTGAGGGCGCAGTTTCAGAGGAATGTGGGGAGGAGCAGGAAGAGGCACCCCAGGGCCCCTCAGGATTGGTACTGCTTGTTAGCTGGGATAAACAGGGTCAGGATGACTGAGAGAGGGCAAGCAGTAGAAATGAGGAATGATGGAGATCAGGCAATGAGCAAGGACTGCCCCCTCCTGATCTCTGAACATGGAGAGTGGAGAGAAGGCGGGAACAGTGCAAGCTGACCCAACGACTTGGGAGGAGAGCACCCCACCCCTCTTCACAAGGCACACCTGGTGACTGAGACTTAAGGAGACTATGAGGAGGGGCATTTGTTAGGAATAAACACTGAATTTGTAGAGTTTGGTGTGCTGGTATAGACATTTGGAGTTTGCAGGACTGCTTGCTTTGTCCTGACTTTGTGGACTCATTGTTTGTTCCTTGTTTCGTAGACTCGTTGTTTCTCCCTTGCTTTGTGGACTTCTTTTCCTGTTCCTTTGCTTTGCTGGACTGTGAGCAGTCACAGGCTGCCATGTCTGTGTGTGTGTGTTTGGGCTTTGCTCTGGGAATGTGGGAGCATTTGGGGGGAAATTTGGACCATTACAGGGAAGTTTGACCTCTCAGCTGGCTGTGTGACCTTCGTGCTTTGTCCCGGGTCATCACACACTGCCTCCAGATCGTGAGCCTCAGCAGCTGAGAGATGGTTCAGAGATAATGAGGGCTCAAGGTTTGGCATGTATCCCTCCCAAGTACCTTCTGGCATGTACCAGAGTCCCTCTTTGAGAGAGATAGCCAGTAGAGAAATGTGAAAAATAAATAAATATAAATAAAGTGAATGAAGAGCAGAGTAAACATCTCCTTGAGATCTTCTAATCAAGCTACACTAACATCTGGTGCTCTGGAAGGCCCTCTTGAAAGCAGCTTTCTGGCTCTGACTTCCTCTTGTTCCTGCAACTGGACCATTGGCTTGACAATGGGACTGGCGCATGATGTTCTCTGCTACTTCAAACCTGCAGTCCTATAGCAATAGCCCTTAGACTTATATACCGCTTCACAGTGCTTTACAGCCTTCCCTAAGCTGTTTACAGAGTCAACCCATTGCCCCCAACAATCTGGCTCCTCATTTTATGGACCTCGGAAGGGTGTAAGGCTGAGTCAACCTTGAGCCTGGTGAGATTTGAACTGCCAAATTGCAGGTAGCCAGCAGTCAGCAGAAGTAACCTGCTGTACTGCACTCCTACCACTGTGCCACCATGGGTCTTATAGACCCCTCTTAGGTCCCTGAATCTGCTCTCCCTCTGCTTGTAGTGGTTCCTAGCTTAACTTCCTAGACATGCACGTTGGTTAATTACTCCCCTGATTCCTGTCTGTTATCAGGGGCAACAGGGTTATGAAGCATAACAAATTTGGAATTGCCTGGCTGTCTTAATTTGCATTGCCTGGCTCAGGATAGTTGCTTAGAGATCAACTTCATCACATCTGGAAGGTCCCTGTTTGGGGAAGACTCATCTACTTAAGGAGTAGCTGGTCTCCAAGCTCCAGGTTGAGGTGCCTTCTGGAATTTACAGGTAGAGCTCTTCCTTCCACTGGAATTACCGGGGCCTGAGGATGTGATGCCTCTGTATAAAGCAGGTGCTGTAGCCCAAAGAGAGACTCCCCAGCACCAGTTCATATCTTAGTCAGAAATGTTTGTCGCGCCAAACTTATTGGCATCCGTACTCTCAAGAGCTCCCAATCGGAGAATGGCATTGCACCAACCACACAGTGTGGGATGGAAACTCAACAGCCAGGCAAGGGGTAATTAGCCAAATAACAGATTAGTTCTAGATAAATAGATCTTTGAAAGTAGCTCTAATTGGCCTCACAGCTCTGTTAAGTGGCCTGCGGTCTTCATTAGCTGTACTCATAACAGTAGTACTGCTTTGATTAACTTCAACCAATCTCGGGTTCTGAAAATGGCATTTTGAGGCCTTGTCTGTGTGGCAGTTTAGGCCATGCAGCAGCAACCCTCCCCTGTCCTTTTATGACCTCAGGAAAGGGGCTTCTTTCCTGACAAAACTGAGCAGAAATGGGACAGCCCAGTACGACGGAAGCAGCTATACAACCAGCACATCCAATGCCTGGAGCTTCAAAATTTCTCTCCAAATGAACACTCTAGTCCAGGGATGATGAACCTTTTTCTTATGGCATCCCAAAATTGTGCGCACGCTATTGCACATGCACGCGCACCCACACCAATCCAATCCTCCCCGCCTACTTGTGCATGCACAAATGAACCCTCCCCCCCCCCCCGGCCCATGCACACATGATCCTCTCCGGAGGCTTTCCTGAAGCCCGGGGAGGGGGAAAATGGCCTCCTCTGGCCCTCCGGAATGCCAAAAATCAGCTGGCCGGCATGTGCTGGAGCTGACAACTGGCGTGCTGACAAATATGGCTCCATGTGCCACCTGTGGCTCTAGTCCAGTCAAAAGCTAGATGCAAAAAACCCCAGCTCCATTTCCAATTTCTCAACTAACCTTCCCACCTTAAAACCTCTTTGAGAGAAAAAAACATTTAAATACAGACACAAATGAATAGTGTTGTAAGGGACCTTATATGTCATCTGGTTGAATGCCCCTGCCCAAACCAGGGGTGTCAAACTCACATCATCATGGCGGCATCACCGTGATGTATCAGGACTTTTTCCCCCTTTGCTAAACCGGGCGTGCGGGTGGCCAGTGCATGATGCATCCGGCCTGTGGGCTGGGAGTTTGACAGCCCTGCCCTAGACCATTTCTGACAGAGGGCAGTCTAGTCTCTTCTTGAAAGCCTCCAGTGATGAAGCTCCCAAAACTTCTGAAGGCAACTTCTGTCCCATGGGTTGATTGTTCTCGCTGTCAGAAAATTCCTCCTTATTTCCAGGTTGAATCTCTCCTTGTTCTGTTTCCATCCATTATTCCTTGTCTGGCCTTCAGGTCCTTTGGAAAATAGCTTGACCCCCCTCCTTTCTGGGGCAGCCCCTCAAATATTGCAAGATGCTCTCCTGTCTCCCCTGGTCCTTCTCTTCACTAGACCAGCCATGCCCAATTCATTGTATGTTTAGCCTCCAGTCCCCTCATCATCCTGGTTGCTCTTCTCTGCACTCTTTCTAGAGTCTCAACATCATTTTTATAGTGTGGATTTCTACCAAAGATTCCAGCAAACCCAAGATATTATCTTAAAAAGTGTGGTTAGCCCATTGTCATATCATTCTAGTCCTTCTTTTTGTTAGACCAGACATACCTAATGTCAGGGTTCCAAATAGCGTTCAAAAGTAAATCAGAGTCCAAGGCAAATTATTGCTCAAAGTTCCAATTTATGAAGAAAGCCATGTTGGCACATCTGGGAAAACCTGAATCTGAAAGCTTCCTGGTTTTCCCCACCCAGTTTAAAGTTCAAGATCTTGCCCCCACACCCACAAGTCCATCACATGGTCCAATCTCCCAGTGCCACCCATCCAGTTCCGGTCAGGTACAGAGGTGCAAAAACAAAGGATGGCCTTGACTTTCTAGAATGAATTTTGTTATGACTACACATTTCACATTTCACATTTTATTGAGATTTATAGGCCGCCCTTCTCCCTGAGGGGACTCAGGGCGGCTTACAATCACAAGGGGAGGGGGTGCAACCAAGAGACAAACAATAGTGAACAAAATAAAATGGTAAACCACAACATGCATTCAACAGTCAGCACTCGGGCGGGTAAATTGGAAACCTATCCCCAGGCCTGCTGGGAGAGCCAGGTCTTGAGGGCTGTGCGGAAGGTCTGGATGGTGGTGAGGGTACGAATCTCAATGGGGAGCTCGTTCCACAGGGTCGGAGCTGCAACAGAAAAGGCTCTCCTCCGCGTAGTCGCCAGTCGGCACTGACTGGCGGATGGAATTCGGAGGAGGCCCAGCCTGTGCGATCTAATCGGTCGGAGGGAGGTGATCGGCAGAAGGCGGTCTCTCAAATATCCAGATCCACTACCATGGAGTGCTTTAAAGGTGGTCATCAATACCCTGAAGCGCACCCGGAGACCGACAGGTAGCCAGTGCAGCTCGCGGAGGATGGGTGTAATGTGGGCGAATCGCGGTGCGCCCACTATCACTCGCGCGGCTGCATTCTGGACTAACTGCAGTCGCCGGATGCTCTTCAAGGGCAACCCCATGTAGAGCCCATTGCAGTATTCCAGCCTAGAGATCACAAGGGCTCGAGTGACTGTTGCGAGAGCCTCCCGGTTCAGGTAGGGCCGTAACTGGCGGACCAGGCGAACCTGGGCAAATGCCCCCCTGGTCACAGCCGACAGCTGATGGTCGAAAGTCAGCTGTGAATCCAGGAGGACTCCTAAGTTACGGACCCTGTCTGAGGGGTATAAAATTTGACCCCCCAGCCTGAGTGTTGGAATGTCAGCCAAATTATTGGGAGGGAAGCACAACAGCCACTCGGTCTTGTCCGGGTTGAGTACCAGTTTGTTAGCGCTCATCCAGTTCTTAACGGCCTCAAGACCCTGGCTCATCACGTCCACCGCTTCATTGAGTTGGCACGGGGCGGACAGATACAATTGTGTATCGTCCGCATATTGGTGGTATTTTATCCTGTGCCTCCGAATGATCTCGCCCAGCGGTTTCATGTATATGTTGAAAAGTAGGGGGGATAAGACCGAACCCTGCGGCACCCCACATGTTAGGGGCCTCAGGGATGATCTCTGCCCCCCGACCAACACCGACTGCGACCTGTCCGAGAGGTAAGAGGAGAACCACTGCAAAACAGTGCCTCCCACCCCCACCTCCCGCAGTCGTCGCAGAAGGATACCATGGTCGATGGTATCGAAAGCCGCTGAGAGGTCAAGGAGAACCAGGATGGACGCATGGCCTCCATCTCTGGCCCTCCAGAGATCATCGGTCAATGCGACCAAAGCGGTTTCTGTGCTGTAACCAGGTCTGAAGCCGGACTGGAAGGGGTCAAGATAACTAGCTTCCTCCAAGGCCCGTTGAAGCTGAAAGGCCACCACCTTCTCAACAACCTTCCCAATAAAGGGGAGGTTGGAGACAGGACGATAGTTGTTTAAAATGGCTGGATCCAAAGATGGTTTCTTCAGGAGGGGTCTCACCACCGCCGCTTTAAGTGCGGCGGGGAAGTGCCCCTCCCGAAGGGAGGCGGTCACGACCGCCTGGATCCAGCCATGTGTCACCTCCCTGCTGTTGGCAACCAGCCAGGAGGGACACGGGTCCAAGATACAGGTGGAGGCACTTACAGCTCGAATGGCCTTACATAGCATTTAACTCCATACCATCCCCCCTCGCATTTTCCCACAATAGAAAATGCATGATAGAATAATAGAAAGTGTGGCAGGTCAAAGATCCAAAAGAAAAGATGGTTGCAGGCCTGACAACACTCTTTTTCTGGCATTTCAGCATCTTTTTTGTATTGTGGTGGCCCGAACTGGGCTTGGTCTGGCATATCACTTCCTGCAATCTTGACAATATACCTCTGTTTGATACCAATAGTTGTGCTTAATGACCACACAGGATTCCTTAACAATCACAACCTGAACTATC
The DNA here is from genome assembly GCF_051295495.1 of Thamnophis sirtalis. Classification (NCBI taxonomy): domain Eukaryota; kingdom Metazoa; phylum Chordata; class Lepidosauria; order Squamata; family Natricidae; genus Thamnophis; species Thamnophis sirtalis. The sequence goes on from NW_028261382.1 coordinate 66,282,813, forward strand.
ATTATACACTGAAGATCATATTTAATTTCGTTGTCCAAGGTGCAATGACAATAAACTAAGTTACCCACCTTACTAAGGATAGCTATATCATTTTGTGCTTCAATGCTGTTCTAAGTTTGAACAGTCACTAAATGATCTGCTGTTAAGTCAAGGACTATCTGTAATTGCAACTGGGGGGAGGGAGAGGGCTATAGGAGACTTGTAGAAAAATGGCAGCTACAGGAGGCGGGGGAGCGGTTTGGGAAAAGCTACAGCAGATCCTTTGACAAGCTTCCAATATGGCGAAGGACCAAAGCAGAAGCAATCTTTGTAAATTTTGTTCCCCTCTATGTGTATTTGTGGACAGATTAGTGGTGATTGGATTTTTCTGTTTAAATTTTCCGAGCTGATGGTTGTTCTTAGCAATGCAAGGAAACGGCCAAAAAGGAATCAGAAGTACAAATTTGCTCACTGGCTTTAAATGCATAATCTAGAGATTAATGGGTTATCCTTCCTTCCTCCCATCCAGCCATCCGCTCTCTCGCTCTCTCACGCACACACTACAAATACACACATACTATACACAAGCCAAGTCCCTTCTAGTTCAGGGTAGTAAACTCAGGCAGGATTATTCAATTCATACCTATAGCTAGAGCCAGTGGTGGGATTCAGCCAGTGTAACAACCGGTTTGCTGAGTGTGCGCTTTGCTTGCGCTTTGCTTGCGCTTTGCTTGCACTTCACTTGCGCACACGCTGAAAGGGTGCTCCACCCATGCGCAGTGGGTTTGAAAACAGCTCAAAAACTTACCTTCTACTGCCCCAGTGAATAAAACCGATGAGGCGTGGGAATCCACTCTGCTGCTCCTATCAGCTGGGTTTCAAACAAAGGAAATATAGGTGAGTATAGCCCAGAAGCGGCCACAGTGGTGGATTCCTACCGGTTCAGCCCAGTTCAGCTGAACCAGTAGTGGTTTGGTGGCCTGGGTCGCTGAAACGGGCAGCGACTCAGACCTGCCACACTCCTGAACCAGTTCTCCTGGAGGCGCTGGAGGTGGCACCATCTTGTTTCGGCTTCTGTGCCAATTTTTATTGTACTGTGCATGTGCGCGCAGCATGGCCACGAACAGAACTGACAGTAACGGCTGCTGGAACCCATCCTTAGCAGGCAGGTGGGCCCTCCTGATCATCGAACTGAACCGGTTTGCTCTCAGTTGATCGTCGGAGCTACTGGTTTGCCCGAACCGGTCCAAACTGGCTGAATCTCACTCCTGCCTATAGCAACTTTTGCTACTTCTGTAACTGTCAGCCTCTATCTCGCATGCTTGCTATCGGCTGCCATTGAAACAGGGAAGGTGGGGGCTCATGGTATTTGGGGGGGGAAACGTGTTGGTGGAGATATCTTGAAGAAGGGAGTTTGGTTCTCACCATCTTCTGTGCATGCTGATGGCTCATGTTTGGGTTTGGTCAAGGCCAACTGTCTTTGCATACCAACTGAATGAGGCTACCTGAAGATGTGCCCCACATGACACCTTTGGCAGTTGGAGATTGGACATTGGGGGTAACTGGGGAGAGTGGTACAAGTTTGTGCTTTTTGGCTTCAGATCTTACAATGTCAGACCTGCCTCATTCAGTATCCAAGAAAGAAAAAAGTCCAACTCCACTTAAGTAGAGGAGAGGCACTTTTGCTGTTTTCATTTCATGTCCAGTAAAAGTACCCATTAATTAATTAAATGGAGTTGGGGGTTTTCTTTCTTGGATACTGAATGAGGCAGGCCTGACAGGAACCACCTAAGCTTCAGGAAAGTATACTCTTGGCAAATCAAATGGCCAGGAGTCTTTCTTTGCTAGATGACAGAGTGGGACGGTTGACATTAAGCTGACTCTGAGGTTTCCCTGTGCAAACAACACAACAAAAAGAAGTTCACTCTTCCCTTCTCACCCATTTTTCAGTTACCTGCAAATGTCCAATCAGGTACCTGTATATTGTTCAGGAAACAGGTTCTCGGTTCCCAGTTCTGCATACTAATAGTTGACCTTGGCTGGCTGGAGCTTCTCAGAAGGCTCAGCTGGGCTTCCATCCCCCTCTTCTTCTTTCTTATCATCCAATCTTTCCTCCACCCTCTTCGCTAATGTCAGGCTGTCAACTCATGAAGTTTGGATAAGTGAGATGCAGCCATGACAATATCTATAGCGACACCTGTATATGAGATCCAGTGAGGTCCCATGGTGAAGATGCTGGACTGGTAGCAGGGAGACAATGGTTCAATCCTCCCCTCAGCTATAAAGTTCTTCAGTCTAGGCTAGGCTGCAACTCTCTCTTAGGCCTGAAAGTTACCTGGGTGACTTGGGCTGAGTGCCTCTCACATCAGTAGCCTGGGAAGTCAAAAAGCATCTATCTCCTAATCTGCACTACTTGAACATCATTGCCACTGGCAAAATCACCATTGGTCAACTGCAGAATGCAGGTTTATGTAGAACATTTTTTGGATGGATAGATGGATGGAGGTAGATAGGTAGCAGTGGTGGGTTATGACCAGTATGCCTCAATACAGGCGCACCAGTGCCTGCCAGGAGTACCGGGTACTGTTCCGGTATGGTGCTCTGGTGGGCCCGCCTGCCTGCCCACTGTCTTTACCTGTATTTCAGCTCTTCAGGGCTTCCGCACATGGAGCATGCGCTATGCTCCGGCAAGCAGCTGGAGCATTGCAGAGGCATTGTGGACCATTGCAGACAGTAAGTATGCATGGGTGTGCTGCGCGTGTTCATGTGGTGGATGCCAGGCCCCATTGCACCGTACCGGTTGCAACAGGATCTGGAACCCACCACTGGTAGGTAGGTAGGTAGATAAGTAGGCAGGCAGAGAGGGAGACAGACAGAGAGAGACAGAGGGAGAAGGAGAGACAGACAGAAAGATACAGACACACACACACACACACACAGAAACAGAGGCAGAGAGAAAGAGACAGAGAGAGAGAGACAGAGAGACAGAGAGAGACAGTGTGTGTGTGTGTGAGAGAGAGAGAGAGAGAGAGAGGGAGAAAGAGAGACAGACAGACAGACACACACACAGAGAAAGAAACTTTTTCAGTTGTGAGAATTATTGCTGAATCTCAAGTGAATCTCCCTCCCCAAAATAAATAATAACCTAAAATATATCAAAACTGCAAAAGCTCTTGTCATTTCAATGAGATCTCCCATCATAATTTAGAAACCTTGCATCCAATCCATGAAACCTTGTGCCATTGAACACTCACACACCGTCAAACTTTATTTTAATGTAGCAATTGAGTGAGATGTGCAGGCCAGGATGGGGCAGGGGAAATCCTGGAATTCAGGTGTGTTGAGTTCCTGAGCCCCTGGCTGGACGAGGATGAATCAGGCCGGGTGTTTTTTTGTCACCCAGGGATGTTTTGTAACCCCAAGTGGCATTATATCTTTCGGCTTTGCTGTGCCAGCCCTGGAGACATGATTGTCTCCAACATAACCAAATCCCCCACAAAAAAAATCCCCCTATGAACCCACCTGTGATTGCTTCTAAGCCTGCTTCCTTCTGCAGGAAGGTGCATCTTTGCAAAACCTCCCAGGAATAATTGGTGACATCTCTGTTCCCCCCATCCCCCACCCCCCACCCCCCAAGCAGATCGATACTGAGAATGTTCTCTCTGGAATAGAATGGGGATCATTTTGGCAAATAATTTGTCATGGGCTGCCAAAAGCAAAGCAAGCATTTGGCCAGCCAACTCAAGCCATTCCAGGCCAGTCCCCCACCGTGGAAAAGGAGAAGGGAAGAAACGGCCAATAGGTTAAAGGGTTGGAGACAGGAATGGGTTGTTGCTGGCATTACTGCCGGCTTGGCACACATTTTTTTTCTCGTGTGCACACCAAATGCATGCTCTGCGCGCGTGTGCATTTGCACCTAAAAAGGTCTGTGCATGCACAAAATGTTTAAAAAGGAGAGAAATACATTTCTGCAATGAAAATTGTTCTGCGCATGCGTAGAACTAAAAATCAAAATGGTGGCGCTGTAGGAGAACCTGTTTGGGGGTGTGGCAGGCCTGGGTCGCTGCCAGTTCCGGTGACCCAGGCTGCCAAATTACTACCGGTTCAGCCAAACCAGGCCAAAACAGTAGGAACCCACCTCTGGTTGGAGAGCTTCCCCACACAATAGGCTGGATAACACAATTCTGACAGGACCAGCAAGCATACTTCAGTATATTCAGTATAGAATAACAAAGTGGGAAGGGACCTTGGAGGTCTTCTAGCCCAAGCCCCTGCTTAAGAAGGAGACCCTATAGCATGCTAGATAAATGCCTTTCCAGTCTCTTCTTTAAAATGCCCAATGTTGGAGCATGCACAACTTCTGGTGGCAAGCTGTTCCACTGATTAATTGTTCTAACTGTTAGAAAGTTTCTCCTTAGTTCTAAGTTGCTTCTCTCCTTGATTAGTTTCCTTTTATTGCTTGTCCTGCCTTCAGGTGCTTTGGAGAATAGCTTGACTCCCTCTTTGTGGCAGCCCCTGAGATATTAGAACACTACTATCATGTCAGCCCTAGTCCTTCTCTTCACTAGACTAGACATACCCACAGTTTTCTCACAGGCTGATGAATCATCTATCAATTGATCAGAATGGAGGTGAAAGGGACAACAACTATGTTAGCGTGGACATTGAGCTCTGATAGGACCAGCAGGCATATTTTAGTTTAGAATAGAATAATACAGTTGGAAGGGACCTTGGAGGTCTTCTAGTCCAACCCCCTGCTTAAGAAGGAGACCCTCTACCATTTTGGACAAATGGCTGTTCAGACTTTTTTTTAGAAACCTCCACTGTTGGAGACCCCACAATTCTGAAGGCAAACTGCTCCATTGGTTAGTTGTCCTCACTGTTAGGAAGTTTCTCCTTCATTCCAAGTTACTTCCCTCCTTGATTAGTTGTTATCCATGGAAACTAATGGATGACCCTGTTTTTCTTAAAGTAGAGAAGAAAACATCAGAAGACAATTCCACTCTGGCAGACTGCTTGCTGAAAGGACCTGGTTAATGAGGTCAAAACTATGGCACTGCAGTCAGGCTACAACTCTTTTTGGGGGGAAATCTGGGGTTGTGAGACTACCAGAGAACCACACCAACTGGTTTGGTTAGATGCTGTGATTTTGACCTCTGTGTGAGAAATTCTCACGTACCCACCACAGCCCTAGGGGGGGGGGGGCAATGATATTAGAAAAAAACATAAGCTCAGCTCTACTAGAAGACTACCAAGACATGCGGGAGAAAAGAGGCCACAACTAACCACTTCTCTACTCTTGATAAGCAAATGACAAGAGAAATGAACTGAGTTCTTGTTAAAGCGACTTTAATTTTAATGGGAAGCAAACTTGAAGAATGGGGAGCCTTCCCTTATATACAATGGAGAACGAGGGTTGCCCTGCTGATCAGGAGCTTCAGGTAACTCGAAAGACCTTGTGACCCAGCTCCTCTCAAATACTGGAATACTGCTACACTGCCCCCCCCTAATTCTTCTTTTCTCTAGAGTAAAGGTAAAGGTTAAGGTTCCCCTTGCACATATGTGCTAATTGTACCCAACTCTAGGGGGCAGTGCTCATCTCTGTTTCAAAGCCAAAGAGCCAGTGCTGTCCGAAAATGCCTCCATGGTCATGTGGCCGGCATGTCTAAATGCCGAAGGCGCATGGAACACTGTTACCTTCCCACCAAAGGTGGTTCCTATTTTTCTAATTGCATTTTATGTGCTTTCGAACTGCTAGATTGGCAGAAACTGGGACAAGTAATGGGAGCTCAGTCCGTTACATGGCGCTAGGGATTCGAACCACTGAACTGCTGACCTTTCTGATCAACAAACTCAGTGCCAAACCCAAATCCTCCAACTCTTCTTCATATGTTTTAGTCTCCAGGCCTTTTATCATCTTAGTTGCTCTTCTCTGCACTTTTTCCAAAATCTCAACATCTTTTTTGTAATGTGGTGACCAAAACTAGTTGCAGTATTCCAGGTGTGGCCTTACTAGCGTTTTATAAAGCAGCACTAATACTTACCTGATCTTGATTCTATGCCTCGGTTTAGACAACCCAGGATTATGTTTCCTTTTTTTGTGGGGGGGCTGCTGCCACACATTGCTGGCTCATATTTAAGTGATCTCTTCCACTAAGAGCTCAAGGTCCCTTTCACTGTGTGACTGTTTTTGATCCAGGTTTCATCTAATCTGTACTTGTACCTGTTGGAAGAAACGTCCTTCTGGGTTTAGTTCCAAGTGGGGAAAAGGACTCTGGATTCATGGAAGTTGCTTGGAAAAAAGGTTTATTAATGATGGACAGGACCACATGGTTTGAGGTCCAGGAGAAAAAAGGGGAAGAGATGCTGAGAATGCATGGGTTTTATGACCTCTCCGGGCTTTTGAATTTGATCTTGTATTCTGATTGGTTTTCAGATTCCCATGGGGTCATGCAGGAGCTGTCCTGAGTCCAAAGCTTGGTTGACTCTTGCTGGGTGATGATGTAATGAAAGGGCTTTGGGCAATTCCTACTATGGCTCTGCCTGAAGGAGGTAGATCTTTGTTATGTAGAATACACTGGCTCAGGTCTTAATGGCCCACTAACAAAGGTGGGGGAGGGGAGATGAGTTTCTGCCTCGCTTTTAAGGGAAATATTCTGCCCACTTAATAGTTCCTAAAATATTTCATTTTTTTAGGAGAGGGGTGAGTGCTAACTTCCTCCATACCTTTGGTTTTTTTCCCCCCAGAAACAAAATCCTAGAGCCAGGGAGCGGCAAACCACCTTCCTATTGCACAGAATTTTTAATTCTTCTCCTCCAAGTTAAAGTGCTTTTTTTCTTTCAGCCCAAACCGGTCCACAAAGGCCCATCTCCCAGCCATCCATAAAGGTAAAAAAAGGGAGAATCACAAAAGCCATTTCCGTCTTAAAGAGGCTGCCTTGAGGGTCATATGGGAACAGAAACAACTTAACCAGCAGATGCGACATTCAGTACATTCACCTCCTTGCTGGAGAATAAAAAGAGTTCTGTCTTTCATCAACAGGTTTTCTTCTCTCTCCTGAAAGGACTTTAATGCACGGAGGAGAAAAAAATATCACTTAGCGAATGTCAAGGATTCTGCTTTTCACGTTGGCTTCTATGGATGTTATTGTTCCTCTCCCATGTTCACAGAGAACTGACTTCAGCCTGTTATTTAAATGCAGGGATTGTAATCACGATTCACACAGCGGGACAAAGACGGGATTTTGGCACTTCTGCTTGACACGGGCCTGGCGTGGCAGCTCCGGCGTTGTCTCTCCAGGCCTGAGTAACAAGTCCTTAAAATGTCCTGCTGGATGGAAGAGGCTGTTTTTTTTCCTCTCAGGCCTAATAAATGTTGACCCCCATCAAAGGCAACTCCACATTTAGGCCCTCGGTCGTGGCCCACCGATATCTTGGGGGGGGGTCTTCTCAGTCTTGGTAAAGTTAAGAAGTGTGAACTACAATTCCCAGAATTCTCCATGTTGGCTAGGGAATTCTGGAAGTTGGGAGTCCAGACTACTAATACCACTCTATATAAAGCCTTAGTGAAACCATCTTCAGCTCCTGGGCAAAAGGCAAATAAACATGTAAACCAGGGGTGAAATCCACTTATCTTTGATAACGGTTCGGTTGCGAGCCCGAGTGCGTGAGCTTCACCTCCGCACATGCACAGTGTCAGGCCTGCAGCCATCTTTTCTTTTGGATCTTAGGCCTGCCTCACTTTCTATTATTCTACTATGCATTTTCTATTGTGGGAAACTAGGAGGGGGGATGGTATGGAGTTAGATGATATGTAGCCATAATAAAATTATTTCTAGAAAGCCAAGGTCATCCTTTGTCTCTGCACCTCTGCACCTGACCCAAATTGGATCGGTGGCACTTCCAGCGTGGCAGTGGAAGATTGGGCCATGTGATGGACTTGTGGGTATGGGGGCAAGATCGGGGAAAACCAGGAAGCCTTCAGATTCGGGTTTTCCCAGATGTGCCAACATGGCTCTCTCAATAAATTGGAACTTGGAGCAACACTTTGCCTTCAACTCTGATTTACTTTTGGATGCTATTTGGAACCCTGATACACATGACCTTTTGCGCATGTGCAGAGCACACCTGCAAAGGTAAGCAAAAGTGAGGTGGGAGAATCTGCTGTGTCACACAATTTAGATTAGCTAGAAAGCAGGAAATCCTGCTTTCTAGCTAATCTAAATTGCACATCACAGCAGATCGTTGGAAAAATCGGTTCCGCTAAACTGGTAACATTTTTTTTTTACTACCGGTTTGGGTGAATGGGTAGCATTTTACTACTGGTTTGGCTGAACCAGTCCGAACCAGTAGCATTTCACCCCTGGTGTAAACGCACCTTTCTCCAAGCTTTTCATTGTGGAGAACATCTGTAGGGTTGTGGGGTGTAGTGTAGGGTTACCGGTATGGCCTGGCACCAGATTCTGGTGCCCCCCAGGGGATTCTAGGTCAGTTCCTCCCTTCTGGATCAGTTCCTTCCTTCTCAGCCCGAGGAAGAGTGGGGGAGTCAGCTTGTAAGCTGCTACCAGCCATGGATGCTCGCAGGATGATCCTGGGCCACTCATCTAAGTTTTATTTATTTATTCTCTTACATACCATTTTAAGTATACATTCACATAATTGTTAGTTTTCTTTACATTTGTCATTCTTATACATTTATTATTTCATTTAATAGGTTATCATATAGTTTGGGTTCTTTTATTTACCATCCCTTCCTCCTGTTGTAACACCACCTTATTTTCCCTTTCTTTTCCCCCTCCCTCCCTTTTCTACTTTCTTCCATCCTTCTCTCCTTCCCTTTCCTTCTTCCCTTACCTTTCTCCTACTCCTATTCTTCCTCTTCCCCTTCCTACGCTCTCTCCTTCTCTTTCTCTCCCTTCCATCCTCCTCTTCTTACGTCTTCTTCTTTCCCCCGCCTTCCTTTCTTTCTTTCCTCCTCTCTCCCTTTCTTTCCTGTTGCTATAGCTGTCTCTTTCAAATCTCAGTTTATATTTCCTTGGGATGGTATTTCCACAAACCCCAATATAATTTATTATCATTTCTTATTCCCTTACCTTTGCTAATCTACCCTAGTTATGTTTCCCTCTCCTTTATATCTCATTCTTGAATATATACTTATATATTTAATATTTTCTTTTCTCTTCCCGTCTTCCCCTCCTTTTCCATTTAATAGTGCATCTCTATGTTAAAAATTTTGAGGCGAGGAGAGGGGAGCTAATCTTGATTGACTGATTGATGTCATCCGATCTTACAGGCTTAATCTTATATCCAGGTAAATAAATAAAGTATAAAAATCAACCACAGTCTCATTGAAATTTATGACTCAGTTCAAAGGGTCCTTTGGGTACAGTAAAAGTGTGCATGTGTAGATAACACAACACACATGAAAACCGGAGGGCGGGAGGGTTCAGTTACAACCACCACCTTTGCTTTTTTTAACCCTCCTCTCCAGACCTGCCTGAAAGTGCCCAAAATGACTTAAATTACGGATTACCCTTCCATGTACTGAATCAATTTGCCGATTCAGGCAAATTGCTTTTGAATTATATCAGCCAAGCTTTGCGCAGCCTAGAAAGTGTGAAAAAATGTAGAGGAAGCGATCATATTAATGGAATTCTATTGAATTAGATTGAAACAAAATAAAATGAAGTTTTGCCCTCGCCCGGCTTGTATCAATTTTCTTTAGAGCACGGCTCCTGCACATCTCTCCTCACCAAGCATCACCCTCTCCCCCAAATGGTGCAGCCTTATCCTAAAATAAGCTCCCCCAGGATCCTGGGGACAGGATGGCTGATGTCTCCCCCTTTTTGGTAGTTCTGGGAGAGAGAAACGGGGTTTTGCAGCATGTTTAGCTTCAGGAAAAGCATCTCTTTTCCACTTCAAGGTCAGCAAGTAAATCCAGCAGGCTTATCTCAGAGTTGTGCTTTTTAGTTCCGGTTTTGTACACACAGAAGCAGAAGATTCCACAGGACGACACCTTCCAAGGAGAGAAAGAGATGGAGGACATCCACCAGGAAAGCACTGCAGCCAGGAGCTTTGTTAATGGGGAGTGACCAAGGTTCCCTGAGACCAGTCATGTTATAGAACCTGGGTCCCTTTCTAAAGATCAACAGAGAGAGAAGTGGGGGAAGGAGACCCCCAAAGGTGCTTTTTTCAAGAGGCTGTAGGAAGTTAAAACCCACCCCGCTCCTAGAAAAATGGAATATCCTGGGAAATATTGAAAAGGCAGAGTATTATATTTCCCTTGATCAGAAATGGAAAAACATGTTTTTAGACAGGAAGCAGACTCATTCTTAGTAGCTGCCACCTTTGTCAAAGGGCCATTAAAAGGCCTGAGCCAGTCTATTCTACATAACAAAGATATCTCCCTTCAGCTCCAAGGTGAAGGGATTAAGGCATGATAGTATTAGCCCTTTACCCATCTCACCACAGGGCACCTGGGAAGAAGCAAGGCTCAACCAAGCTTGGACTCAAAACATAACCTAGAAAGTTGCCCTGCATGGCCCCATAGGAGTCTGACAACCAAACAGAATACAAGATCAAGATCAAAGCCCAGAGAGGACATAAAACCAAGGACTTTCAGCATCTCTGCCTCTTTTTCTTCTTTACCCAACATCTGGAAGCCTGTGATCTCCCTTTTCTGTCCAGGAGCTCAAGCCATGTGATCCTGTCCACCATTAAAAACCATCTTTCCAAGCAGCCTCCATGTTTCCAGTGTCTTTTCCCCCACTTGGAGCTGAACCCAGAAGGACTTTTCTTCCAGCAAGGCAACAGGACTTTCTTGGTTTTTTTTTTTTTTTGGAAGACATTTCACTTCTCATCCAAGAAGCTTCTTCATCTCTTTTTCAGAGTGTGCTCAGCAAACCGGTTGCTAAACTGGTAGGATTGCACCCCTGGTCAACATATATAACATAGAAGTTCTGTATTTTTCCCCCAGGTCTTTTCCCCATTAAACCGAAGAGAAAGGTTTCTGGTTTTATCTTTATGTCCACTTTAAGAATTTTCAGTATTAAGATATGCTCCTACGCCAATATTTCTTTGTTTTACCACATGTTCATCATAAACAGGCCAGGGCCTCCTTTCGTATGAACCCCAAGGGAGTGAGCAGAGGCTTCCTTCCTTCACGGATGACTGAAATGCGACCCAGCCCTCGTTGGAAAGGAAGACTGGGCATTTTCTCCACAGCTGTGGGCTCGAGTGGATCCCCCTGGATGACCAGTCATTCAAGGGGCACCCATCTGTAGCCAATGGGTTAATGAACAGCCTTGTCAGACAAGCCTTCCATTCCGCTGGGCAATTAGCCAAGCCCGCTTGATGCCATCCGTCCAATTTGCTTGGTAAACAAACACATGCCCAACCTCCCCGTCAATTAAATGAGTTCTGAATGAAGCGATAAATTTTCACTTAGGCTGGTTATGACTGAGCCACTGTCAGCTTGTTAGAGGCATTTCAACCATCTCTGCCTTTCTTTAGTCCTTAAGCTGCCTCTCTCCCACCTTATTGCCTTATTGGCACAAAGGTCTCCGAGAGGTGTGTGTTCATTGTGCTGTTGGAGTCCCTGGGGGTCTGAACCTCCCTATCAGACATTTCCAGATTCTATCAATAGAAGATGGAGCCAGCAGGCCCTTGCAGCCCCTCCAACTGCAACCAATGTTGGACACCCTATTACAAAACAGATGTTGAGACTTTGGAAAAAGTGCAGAGAAGAGCAACTAAGATGATCAAAAGCCTGGAAACTAAAACATAGGAAGAACAGCTGCAGGAATTGGGTTTGGCTAGTCTGGAGAAAAGAAGAATCAGGGGTGACATGATAGCAGCATTCCAGTTTTTGAGGGACTGCCACAAAGAAGAGGGGGTCAAATTATTCTCCAAAGCACCAGAGGGCAGGACAAGAAACAATGAATGGAAACTAATCAAGGAGAGAAGCAACCTGGAATTGAGGAGAAACTTCCTAACAAGGAGGACAATTAACCAGTGGAACAGCTGGCCTCCAGAAATTGTGGGTGCTCCATCACTCAATGTTTTAAAGAAGAGACTAGACAGTCACTTTTCTGAGATGGTATAGGTTCTCCTGCTTGATCAAGGGGCTGGACTAGAAGACCTCCATGGTCCCTTCCAACTCATTCTGTTCTGTTCTAGTCTAGTCCAGTCCAGTCCAGTCCAGTCCAGTCCAGTCCAGTCCAGTCCAGTCCATTGCACGCACCAAACCGGAGGTAGTTTCCTATCAGTTCAGATCGGCTCGGCCGAACCAATAGTGGTTTGCTGGCCTGGGTCATCGCAACTGGCAGCGGTGCAGCATGGTTTCCCCCCCACCCCATTTTTAAATGCAAAATTGTGTGTGCACAGAGCCGGCAGTAATGGCTGCAACCCACCTCTGCTCCACACTTCACACTCCATTCCATTCCAGGTCATGCTGAGAAGAACTAATTGGCCTTCATGACTCAAAGCAACTGGTCAAGGCAAAGTTTAGCCCTCCTAGCCCAGATCTGTAACCTTAATGGCAAACACAAGGATCCCATCCCTGATGGAGAATTGTAGCCTGGTTGCTGACAGTAAACGATGGGTTGGGCTCCAGCTACTTCATGAGCCTGTAAATCTCATCTATTCATTCTAGGCCAAATTGAGGGTCTCTAACAGCAGATAGTTGCATAAATAAGTTGTGCTAAGAATGAAATGTTTTGGGGAATATTAAAAGAGGCATAAGATTGTATTTTCTTATCCAATAAGCTTTTTAGCTAAACAATTTGGGATGAAGACCCTTCAAATGGTGTGGGAGTAGGAACGGATTTCCAGAGGAAAAAATTGCAGACTACAGGAACCATTTGCACCACTCAGGTGACCCTTAGGACACAGATAAAGTGCTTCAAGGACCCTCTCAAAGGATGAAAATGACCAGTTGTCTGCAAGGGATATAAATCCTTCCCTTCCCCACCATCCAGTCAGAGCTGAAGAAGCTTCTTGGATGAGAAGCGAAATGTCTTCAAAGAAAAAACCAAGAAAATCCAGTTGCCTCCTGAAAAAAAACCACCTCTGGGATGACGTGATTTAACATGCACTTTGAAAATCAAGGCGAAAGCAATTTGATTTGACCTTCTTGGAGATTTCATTTAGGGGAGGGGGACCCAATTTGCCCATCGACTATAATGGGTACACAACAAAATGCCTGCTTGCAGTTGCTTCGTTTGGGGGTAGAATGGGATGAAAATAAGAGGGATGATAAACTCTTTAGAGAGTGTTAGTTCTGCCAAGTCTTAATAAGATAGCTGCAAGGGTTTTATTGCAATAAACGTTTGAAGCGTTCCCCCTGCACCTCTTTTAAGGCAGAAATGCCAGGCTGGCACAACGGAGAGCATAGTAGCCTCCAAATTACACAACAAAGGGCGATGGTGTGGTGAGTGGCCTCTCCCAACCTGGAAAATGAGATTTTGCAGGAGGAGGTTAAAAGTTCTTTTTTCCACTACCAAGAGGTTAATGAGGTAACAAGGTTCCTTCAGCCAACTTGCAAAGTCAGAGAGCCAAGAGAGTTCTCCCACTTACGACCGTCATAGCACACCACAGTCGTGTGATGGAAATTTGGTGCATTCACGACTTCTGGAGGCAATTCATTCCACTGATTAGTTGTTTTCACTGTCAGGAAATTTCTCCTTAGTTCCAGGTTGCTTTTCTCCTTGATGAGTTTCCATCAGTTGCTTCTTGTCCTGCCCTCAGGTGCTTTGGAGAATAGCTTGACCCCCTCTTCTTTGTGGCAGCCCCTCAAATATTAGAACATTGTTATCATGTCACTCCTAGTCCTTCTTTTCATTAAAAAGGACTAGGGATGACATGATAGCAGTGTTCCAATATCTAAGGTCATCTATTCCAACCCCCACCCACCCCGCGTAGGTGGGTGGGGGTTGGAATAGACGACCGCTTGACTAAAACAATTCTGACAAAGACCATCTAGCTTCTATTTGAAAAAAAAAATTAAGGAAAGCAGAGCTCTGGATTTCATGTGGCATCCCATTCACCGGCTGACAGCTTGTATAGTCGGGACCTTCTTTCTGATGTCTAAGCTCCTTACGTGTCATTTTAACCTATTGATTTTAGTCCTACCCCTCAGGACAAGAGAATAACATCGCTTTCTCTCCAGGGTGACAACAGACAACATTTTGGATACTTGAAAACTGCTATCATACCTCAGATCTTCTCCAGGATAAATATACCCTGATCCCTTAATCTTCCTAGATAAACCTTGGTTTCCACACCATCTTTGTAGCCTCTCTGAACATGCTCCAGTTTGTAACTCTCCCTTTTGAACTGTGTTGTCCTGAACTGGAAATCCAAAGTGGGTCTGACCAGGATTAGAACAGACTGGACCAATCCCCTTCCATAATTTGGACCCTGTGTTTCTCTTCATGCACTCCAAACAGAGGTGGGATTCAGCAGGTTCTAACCAGTTCTGGAGTAATGGTAGCAGAAAGTTTGAGTAGTTTGGAGAACCAGTAAATACCACCTCTGTCTGGCCCCGTTCTCATCTATTCTTTGCCTTCGAGTCCTAGCTGATCGGGAGGGAATGGGGATTTTGCAGTATCCTTCCCCTAGAGTGGGGAGGGAATGGGGATTTTGCAGTATCCTTCCCCCTAAAGTGGAGAGGGAATGGGGATTTTGCAGTATCCTTCCCCTAGAGTGGGGAGGGAATGGGGATTTTACAGTATCCTTCCTCTGCCATGCCCACCAAGCCATGCCCACCAAGCCATGCCCACCAAACCATGCCATGCTGACCAAGCCATGCCCACAAAACCAGAAGTAAAAAAATTGAATCCCACCAATGACCCCAAGGTAGCATTTGCCTTCTTAGTAGCTTCCTCTTAGTAGCTGCATCATATCATTCACTCAAGTTTAATTAGAAGTTGGTCAAGGCACACAGATCCCTTTCACATGTGCTGTTTCCAAGCCAGGTCTCCCCATTTGATACTTGCCAGGGGTGGTCTTCAAAATTTCAGCAACGGGTTCTCTGCCAGGTTGCTGGCTGGGTGTGGCCATGGTGGGCGTGGTCTAGTCAGTCTCCTGCACCACAGCGAGGGGGGAATTTTTGTCTTCCCCGGGCTTTCCTCGAGCCTCCATGAGAGCAAAAACTGCCTCCCTCAGGCTCCGGAGGCCTTCTGGGAGGCCCATTTTCCCCCTCCCCGAGCCTCCGCATGGGCCCTGCACTTACCTCGTATCCAAAATGGGTTGCATGGAGACTCTTGAGAGCGGTGGGGTGGGCGGGTGGGTGGGGCCAGCCAGGGGTAGGATTTGGAGGTTCTCTGAATTGGCCATAATGTTAGCTTTGGGCAGAGGTGGATTCCTACGGGTTCGGAATGGCTCGGCTGAGTAGGTAGTAGCTCAGCAAGCCGCACCCCTGAACTGGTTCTATCGGCAGCTGCCATGTTGGGTTTTCTTTTAACCTACTGCACATGTGCGTGTAGTGTGCATCAAGCATGCACGCGCCTGAAGCGCATCCCTGAGCGAACCAGCAGTGGAAGAAGTAGGAACCCACCCCTGGCTATAGGTTATGTTAGCGCACCCCTGCTTGCACTATATATTTTTCTACCCAAATCTAGACCATCATGATGTGGGAAGCAACCACCCCCTCTCTTAGAAGAATGAAATATTTTGAGGAATGTTAAAATAAGGTTAGACTATTATATTTCCCTAAATGAGAAATGGAGAAAAATGGTTTTTTTAAGAGGCAAGAAGAAGACTTGGTGTTTCTTAATAGGCCCCAGCAGATAGTTTGTGTCCATTAAGAAAGATTGGGCCAGTCTATTCAGAAACCAGCCCCAGCCTCCCTGCCCCATGCAGAAACTGAGGAAGCCACTTTAGAAATGCAGATTTGGTCATCCATTCAAGGCAGGGTATTTTGAAACAAAGGCAGAATGGTAGGATTAGAAGCAGTCTAAAGCCCCTTCATTGTATGACCCAGAGTACCCCAAACTTCACCTGGAAGCTTAAATAAACAATAAACCAGATTTGCTCAGACAAGTACCTATGATTTGCATTTCCTCTTTTGCCTGTACAGCCAGCTATGACTCCTAGTTAACCCCTACATGACCCCCATTGGAATCTGACAACAGCCAATAGAATACATGTCCTTGCACAGGAACAGGAAGCTGAAGTGCAAAAGAAGGTATTAAAAACACACTCTCAACTCCATGTGGTCAGCTGCACCAGAGAACCATGTGCCTGGTGGTTCTGCTTCATCATTAAACCATCTTTCCAAACATCTTTCCAGTATCTTTCTTCCAGCTTGGAACTGAACCAGATGGATATTTCTTCCCACAGTGACAAAATCTTGCAAATCTGATTGTGCTTCTCTTCCCCTGCCTCTTACGTGCCAGTCATTGAGGGAGGAGTCAGCCCAAGTGTTGCTTTGGTACTCTGCTAACTCTTAACAGCTAAGCTGCAACCTCAGAAGGTTGAAGTCCGGAGAGACATGGTCCAGGATTTTCCAGGGTTTGACAACTCCTTAGAAATGTTGATGGATTGGATGACTTTGCGTCATCATTTACAACTCCTAGCAGCCTCACAGGTCAGATTTCTCCTAACCTGTTCTTTCAAGTCTTCCAAGTTGGCATGGGCAATCCAACATCATCATGTTGTGGACACCTGTGGTGGCCAAGTGCTAAGGCAGGACTTCCCTCAGACCCTCCGTCACTCTCATTATAATCTTCCTTCCTTCCTTCCTTCCTTCCTTCCTTCCTTCCTTCCTTCCTTCCTTCCTTCCTTGGAAACTGCACAATGGCCCTCCTGGATGCACTGGGACTGTTAATTCCCCAAACCTCGCAATTGCAGGATGTTAAATGGAGAGCAGTCTGTTTTGCACAATGCACACACACTTGTATTTTGGGTTCGGCTTCTCACCTTTCTGCAGGCTCTTATTGGAAAGTTTTTCCCCCCTCTGCCCCAAGAGGATGCTCGCCAAGCCACAGTGACACCTGCTAGAGAATCGACAGAGTCTAATTTCCATGGTTCACAGCTTGTGAAGAGTGAGATTTTAACACCATTAGCAGAAACATCTTAGCACCACATGTTCGGTGGCTCTGTATTGCCTGGGAGACCTAACACTTCCACTGCTAAGGCACTTTAAAATTAGTAATGGTGTGAACCTCTTGGCGCCTGGGGGGTGGGGCAGGGGGGTGGGGGTGAAAGCTTGCACAATCTCCCCGGTTCCTTAAAGTGCATTCACTGCCGAGCGGGCAACCTGCACCCCAAGGCCACACCGTATCCCCCGAGCCTCCTTTGTGCACCACTGATCATGATTCCTGGAAACTGATAGCCCAGTCTGAGGTGGGGAATAGTACAAATCCTAAAATAGGCACATCACAGTTCCAAAATAAAGCCGTCCGCCTCTGTTGTGTAGCTCCAGCCATGTTCATCATCCACCCCCTCCCCTCCAAAAATATCAAGCACAGCCATTTGCCATCCACATGGATTTTGGGCTCTTCCCCAGCCCCCTTCAACAGATTTGTGAACAACAAATAGATATTTCACGGGTAAAGATACAGATTAACAGAGTTGGAAAGGACCTTAAAGGTCATCTAGTTCACCCAAGCAGAAGACCCTACACCATTTCTGACAGATAGCAGCCCAGTCTCTTCTTGAAAGCCACCAGTGATGAAGCTCCCACAACTTCCGAAGGCAACTTCTGTTCTATTGTTTGATTGTTCTCATTGTCAGAAAATTCCTCCTTATTTCTAGGTTGAATCTCTCCTTGTTCAGTTTCCATCCATTATTCCTGGTGTAGTCTTCTGGGGCTTTAGAAAATAGTTTGACCCCCCTCCTCTCTGTGGCAGCCCCTCAAATATTGCTATCCTGTCTCTGGACATCCGTCGACAAGTGCGCTACAAGTGGACCAGCCAACAAAACGACAAAAATATAGTGCAGATGAAAACCGTGCCATAATGGCCTGTTACTACAACTCAGAGCCAGAAAAAAGAGGATATTTAAAGCGAATGTATGAATTATGGAAACAACAATATCCAGATTCAAATGTTAGTGAACAACGACTAGCAGATCAAAGGCGATTTATTATACGGAATAAAGTGTTTAGTGAAGTTGAACATGAGGAAATTCAGGCAAATTGCAAAACCCAAAAAACAATATCACAAGCGGAAATAACTGATATTCAAGACACAACTAAAGACACTACAGTAGAACTCCCAGAAGAAGCTCTCAGGGAGGAAATAACATCACCACCACTAGAACCAGTTATCACTGAACCAACTGATGAACTAACTCAAAAACAAAAAGAATTGAAGGATAAGATCATGGAGCATTTTCTGCTTAATGAGGAAAGGCAACGTTTACCATCACTAAAAACTGTGCCTAAGAAAATTTTGGCCCCTATCATGAAAATGGTTAATGCAGTGTTTTCAACAATTGAACCGGGATCCATCTTGGAAACGAACCAGTTAATGTACAGCGCAGCTGTAATAGTCACTAACGAACTAGGCATTAAAATTAAAGTACCTAGTCACACAACAGAAAAAGCATCAAAGCCAAAGTGGAAAATCCGTCTAGAACAAAAAATCAAAAAATTAAGGGCAGATGCTAGTAACTTAAAGAACATGCATGAGCAACGGCTTAAAAACAACAAAATCATAGATCGGCTAATCAGAAGATATAGATTGGATACAAGAAACATCAATGAAGCTGTAGAGATTGTAAAACAGCAGATAACAGCAACAGCTAGAAAAATTGAAAGATATGAGGCACGAATCATCCAATATAAACAAAATCAGCAATTTCGATCAGACCAACGGCATTTTTATCAAAGTCTTAATGTGAATGGTGACACCAAAAGTGAAAAACCAGAAAAGCAGGCCACAGTTGAATTCTGGAAAGAATTGTGGGAAAATGCAAAGGACTACAACAAGGAAGCAAAGTGGATACATGACTTTGAGAAAAGCATTGGCAACAAACAAATGCAAGTATTAGAAATAACAACTGAGATGATCAAAAATCGAGTTAAAAAGGTAAAGAATTGGACATCACCTGGAAAGGACCAATTACATGGTTTCTGGCTCAAATATCTGACCAGTTTACATGCAATATTGGCCAGGCAACTGAATGAAATTTTACAAAAGGGCCAAATTGATGAATGGTTGACAACTGGAAAAACATACTTGATTCAGAAAGATCCAACTAAAGGAACAACACCTGAAAACTATAGACCAATAACATGCTTACCAACAACCTTCAAATTACTCACACGCATTATTGCAGATAACATGATGGATTATTTGGAAACAAACAACATCTTGCCAGTAGAGCAAAAAGGCAACAAAAGAAGGAGCAGGCAGGGGCACAAAAGATCAGCTTCTAATTGATAAAATGATATTAGAAAATTGTAAGAACAGAAAAACGAACTTGAATATGGTCTGGATTGATTACAAAAAGGCATTTGACTCACTGCCACATAGTTGGATCATAAAATGCTTAGAAACAACTGGCATTAGCAAAAATATTACATCCTTTACTGAAAAGGCAATGAAACAATGGAGAACTGAGTTGGCAGTAGGGAATGAGAGCTACGGAATGGTTAATATCAAGCGAGGAATTTTCCAGGGTGATTCACTTTCACCTCTTCTCTTCATCATCGCAATGATCCCACTATCAGTAATCTTAAAAAAAATGAAATTAGGCTACCAAACAGCCAAAAAAGCTGAAAAAATTTCGCATTTACTATATATGGATGATTTGAAACTCTATGGAAAGTCAGAAATAGAAATCCAATCATTGACAAATACAGTCCGAGTATTCAGCACCGATATTTCAATGCAGTTTGGCATGGAAAAATGCGCCACTGTATCCATAAAAAGGGGCAAAATCACTGCATCTGAGGGAATTGAAATGCCCAATGGCCAACTAATTAAATGCAAAGAAAATGAAGCCTACAAATACTTAGGCATTCTGCAGTTGGATAACATCAAGCATGGAGAAGTAAAAACTATTGTCAGGCGAGAGTACACCAACAGAGTTAGGAAAATTTTGAAATCTAAATTGAATGGTGGAAATACAATCAAGGCCATAAATACCTGGGCAATACCAGTTATAAGATACACAGCTGGCATAGTTAACTGGACACAAGCTGATTTGGACCTTTTGGACCGAAAAACCAGGAAACTAATGACAATGCACTACAGTTTACATCCACGTGGTGATACTGATAGACTATATCTGCCCCGAAAATCAGGTGGCAGAGGATTATTACAAGTGAAGCAAACAGTTGAAGAAGAAAAACATGCACTGGCTGATTATTTAAAAGAAAGTCAAGAACATATATTAATCGAAGTAAAGAACAATAATCTATTGAAGGCCCAAGAATACAGAAAAGATGTGATAAAATCAAGAATGGAGAGTTGGCAGAACAAAGCACTGCATGGCCAATTTCTGGAAAAAATAAAAGATAAAGTGGACAGTGAACAAACCTGGTTATGGTTAACAACAGGTACATTAAAGAAAGAAACAGAGTCACTAATCCTGGCTGTGCAAGAACTAGCTATCCGCAGAAATGCCATTAAGGCCAAAATAGAAAAATCCTGTGATGATGCAAAATGCAGACTTTGCAAAGAAGCTGATGAAACTGTTGATCACATATTCAGCTGCTGTAAAAAAATCGCGCAGACTGATTATAAATTGCGGCACAATTCAGTAGCACAAATGAGCCATTGGAATTTGTGCAAAAATTATAATATTAAAACAGCAACAAACTGGTGGGAACATCAGCCTGAAAAAGTCACCGAAAATCAGATGGTCAAGATCTTGTGGGATTTCCGTATACAAACCGACAAAATACTGGCGCATAATACACCAGACATCACACTGGTTGAGAAAAATAAGGTCACAATCATAGGCATCGCAATACCAGGTGATAGCAGGGTCGCCGAGAAGGAACATGAAAAAATCGCAAGATACCAGGACTTAAAAATCGAAATTCAATGATTATGGCACAAACCAGCAGTGGTAATTCCAGTGGTAATTGGCACACTGGGTGCTATTCCAAAAGCACTGGAATTACATTTAAAACAGTTAAAAATTGACAAAACCACCATCAGTCAAATGCAAAAAGCCGCACTGCTTGGATCTGCATGCATATTACGAAAATACGTTACGACGTCCTAGGCCCCTGGGTGGGGTCCGACTAGTAACCAATGCCAAATCCGGCGAAACAACTGGCCGCTGTGATACAATTGTATAATAATAATAAATCATCTAATAAACATTTTAGTAATAATTCTACAATTTGTTCTATTAGCCTCTAGCTGTCTCTATTCCTAACCCTTGGCTAATGAATGCCCCATCATAGTGGTGGGTTTCTACCAGTTTGGACTGGTTCAGCCAAACCAGTAGTGGTTTGGTGGCCTGGGTCACTGGAACCATCAGTAACCCAGGCCTGCCATGCCTCCAAACTGGTTCTCCATAGGCATCGCCATCTTGTTTTTCAGTTCTGCGCATGCACAGGACAATTTTAATTGCACCACCCCTGCCCCAAGGGTTTTATAATATACATTTCATTTGCTGCTAGCCATCTCTATTCCTAACTTTTAGCTGAGGCCTGCAAGTTGCCTAACTCTTTATTACTTTTATCAGCTTTCTTTTTTTTGCAGATTTTTTTATTATTTTTCCCTTTTACAACACCTTACAGTCATTACATCAACATTGTTATGTCATCATACCTGTACATGTATATAATATTTTGCTTCTATATTTACACACCTTTATACACAGTTCTATATATATTTATATATAGTTTTTGGCTTAATTAATTTTATTCTTGTTTTGCAGCCATTTGTACCAATTGTTCCAAATTTTGTAATATTCCGACTCTTCTTTATCCTTTAATTTCAGTGTTAATTTGTCCATCTCTGCACAATACTCTGGTTTCTCTTCAGAACATGTAAATCTTTCTCCTTTTTTATCAGCTTTCTAACTACCCAGAATTGCTACAAGCTTTACACATGCGTATTTCCTATGGATAAGCATTCCTTGTCCTTGCCAGACCCCACAATTACGGGCTTCTTGATTTACTTTCAAGTGTGAGCCATGGCTTTATTTTAGCAGACAGCCCATCAATGTGGTCGGATCTGGCCTGTGGGGCCATACTGGAAAATGTAAGGGGCCGTCCTGCATCGCTTTGGGCAGGTCTACCCAACACCAAGAGGAAACATGCCAGCAGTTTGGGGAGTGGCATCAAGCTGGCTATGCCCACCCAGTTGGCCATGCCTTCCCGCCCTCCCCCCCTGGGGTCAACCACAGCCCTGATGCAGCCGTCAATCAAATTGAGTTTGATACCCTGACATAAATCCTCATATGGGGCAGAATTGCCCTCTGCTCCAAACCGTGACTGCTCTCCCAAGACCCCTGAGGGAAGCTGTGGAGCAGATGTCCCTATGGAGTTCCAAGCATGGGGCAATGGTCATGTCCATCTGCTCCTCTCTGCACTAGCTGTCTCCAACTTGGTGCCTTCCTGATATATAGGATTGCAATCTCCATCATCCCCAACTATCACAGGTAGTTTCTGGATCCACTCTGGGTTTTGAACTGCTTCAATCCCAGCCCTGTAGACTGCTGAACCCCTTAATTGATTCCTGAGAGGTATCTGACATGTCCAGCAGTGATCGGATCAAATTATGCTTATGTGTAGGATGACTTCAAGTGCCCACTGAAAACTATGATGACGCACCATTGTAACTGTTGAAAAAAATGTCCATCTGGGTTCAGTTCCAAGTGGGGGAAAAGACAATGAATTCATGGAAGTTGCTTGGAAAGAAGGTTTATTAATGATGGACAGGACCACATGGTTTGAGGTCCTGGGGGAAAAGGGGAAGAGATGCTGAGAGTGCCCTGGTTTTATGCCCTCTCTGGGCTTTTGAATTTGAGCTTGTGTTCTGATTGGTTGTCAGACTCCCATGGGGCCATGCAGGGGCAACTCTGTAGTCTGTCCTGAGTCCCAGGCTTGGTTGAGCCTTTGCTGGGTGATGATGTAATGAAAGGACTTTGGGATTCCTATTATGGCTGTGCCTGAAGGAGATAGATCTTTGTTACGTAGAATAGATTGGCTCAGGCCTTAATGGCCCATTGACAAAGGGAGAGGATGAGCTTCTGCCTCCCTTTTAGGGGGAATATTCTGCCCCTTTAATATTTCATTTTTCTTTAAAGTAATCTTTATTGGTTATACAATTTTTTTAAAGAGTAAAACATACAAATACAAATACAATTTTAAACATACAACCCCCCCCCCTGCGGTGACAGTCATCCACAGCCCAACTTTTTTTTCCTTCCTCATTGTTTAGTCTCTAAGCCGCATCTTCTCATTACAAAATTCAGGGATCTATTACAATACCCATGTTCACTTTTAGTTCCCATTGTTAACAACTGCTATTTGACTTTCCCCGTTTTAAGTCCCTGCTGTTCTCCTTGTCACCCACATATACCATAGGTTCCAGCTAAGAAAATGTTCCGTTTCTCCTTTGTCCCTCAGCTAACCCGTCATTCTGTCCATTTCTGCACATTCATAGATCTTTTTAATTATGGCATCTTCCGACGGTATGGTAGTAGATTTCCAAAATTGTGCATAAGTTATTCTTGCGGCCATAATTATATGTAGGCTCAAACGCCATATTGATTTACTCATGTTTTCTGGTTTTATGCTTAATAAAAAATTCTCGGGTTTCCATTCCATGCTTGCCCCAGTAGCCTTTTTAAGCCATTTTTGAATCCTTCTCCAGTATTTCGTGGCCTCAGTACAAGACCACCAAATATGGTAGAATGTGCCATCCTTTCTTCTGCATTTCCAACACAGTGGAGATAACCCAGGAA